>NC_140284.1:8066619-8244119 GCF_964030765.1 Micromesistius poutassou | reverse complement strand
ACTATGTTAGAGACATCCAAAGCGTCTTACCTTCCATAAAATGTAGGGCATGTGGCCGCATGACCTCCCCAGGCGTGCAACACAAGACCCCCCTGCCGGCTAGTAACAAGGCGCCATGCCGAGCTCATTTGGACTACTTTACTGGCTCCGCAGGACACTGGCCACCCATGAAACAACATCTTATTTTCCTCTTGGCGTAGTGGCATTTTGCACCACTTTCCCGCTGTGAAGTTATTTGTATGGTTGTTGTAGTATGTTGGTAGTTCGTCATTGAGGCACAATTCAATCCAAGGGAGTGAAAGAAAGTGAAGAAGATATCTATATAGGTCGTTTCAGGCCAATCATCTGAGCAATTAATAATCCTAGACAGATCCGGTGTACTCTTACCGTCCGATCATTGCAGTGTGAATGATGTATTAGACGGAGCTAGCGAGAAAGACAGCCCTGCACATTTAACCGGAAGGTTGATTACGGTCACGGTCGAGGAATAAGTGGCAGCAGATGCAGCAGAAGGTGAACAGATCAATTGAAATTGATTGAATATGCAATGGGATGGTTTGCATGTGCTTCAGACATACTAGTCCTAAATAACGTGGCTAGAAAAACAAGTACAGATTTCCCCTTCCAGTCCCCACAGAACTGGACTTTGTCGTTGATAGTTTGTGGTTACATTGTCATCTTAATCCTTGGGTTGCTGGTTCAATCTCTGTCGACAGCTGGTGCTGTGAACCCAGGCAGATGTATGTTGTGGGGGGTGAAAGTTCTGTGGTAAACCTCCGCCTAGGACTCCTTGAGCTTTGGCTCAGCGGTTATTGCGAGCTCAACTCCAAATCCTGGGGTTAGCAGGGTGAATCCCTGTGCCGGTTTAAGGACCTGTAACATCTTTTTAAAGCTTTACTGGACAAGACTGACAAAAATGACGCTGAAAAATATCAAAATGGTAGGAAGCACTCAAAGCAGAACCTCACAATGCCCTATGCACAAGCCACTGACAGATCATATTAGCATCATATTTTTTTAAATATGTCATGGCTAAGCCTACAAACAAATGTACTGATTGGTGATTGTAAAGAGGAAGCAGGGATAAAATAAGATAGTCTTTTATTAATCCCATACTGTGAATGTGGGTGTCATAGCAGAAAGGAGGAGTCATGTCGACAACACACAATTACAGACCGTGAAACTTAATTGGCTGAGCAGTTTTTCCATCCCAACTTACACTGCTTTTTTTATTGGATAATAAATAGGCAGAATAATGGCTGTTTTAATGTGTCCCAGATAACAATTAAACAGGGTTATAAACAATTAGCAAGGGAAGGAGACACAACATAGAGAATTTACAGTGTAAATATATACAGAAGTTAATTAAATTACCAGTTGATAAAAAGTAGCAAGGTATTGTGTTTAATTAACAGAACGTGAGTCGTTGTGTACTCATAAACACGCACACCTTTGAGGATGAAGCAGATTCCTCATGCATATTCCATATTTGACCATGCATATTCCATATTTCTTCATGGTTCCAATAAGTGGAATTGTGTTTTATTTAACCTTGTTCAGATGATATTCAGATCATGATAATAGCTTGCACAAAAGGGAATAAACACATCACAATAATTGAGTAGTACATTCATAATACAATGCTGAACATTTCTTTTAGCATTCTCATACGGTAAGGCTGTGGTAAGATAAGAAAAACATGTCATGACTGTTACGGTATGTAGTACATAAATGGACACAGGACTTTATGCACAAAGGAAACTGGCAGAGCCTCAGAACTGTAGAGCGATTGCAGTTTTGCCACACAGCTATACATGGAAATATGGCAGCAATATTGCAGCTGTTGGAGATCATGCAAGATCTTTATTGAAAGATGATCACTGCTTATCACTCATGCAGATATTCAGGCCATGTCCTCTCGATGGAAAAATATCTAAAACCAATTTGTATGTGTTGTATGCATTGACATGTTTTTTTGTTTGAAAATATGTGGTAACACTTTACCTGGATAGCCCACAGTTGAGCGTCAATGCTGTCAATTTTGTAGCACATACGTATAGTGAAGTGTCAACATTGCCTTTAGTGTCAGTTGATACTCACTTGATGAGTTAACATTGTTAGTTGAGACTCAATAAGATTATCATACATATCCACATATGTTATCTGACTTTTATCTAATTAGATAACGCATTTCCAGAGAATGGCAACAATCCGTCTTCAGACATATTCCAGTTAAATGTCATTTTACCTGTCTCACTTTTATCAGGTGAGATTCAACTTTGTGTATTGTGCGATTATCAAAACGGCTATACTTTCTACATGTTTTCAGTAGTTTCACCTGAATGAGTTTCATATTGATAGAATATTATATTATATATAATATATATAATATAATGTATCTCCGGCAAGCACCAGGGGAGCAAAGCCGGCAGGGACAAACCTTAAAAATAACAGACAACACAAGGAAATCAGTAAAGGTTCAGGCCTTTAGTGATAACAGCCTAACAGCGCTTTTGCGCAGATACATTATGCATTGTTAAAGTAAAGATATTCGGAAATAAAGTTTTGAATTAAAGATATACAGAAATAAGGTTTTAAATTAAAGATATACAATAGTAGCCTATAAATAATATACCAAATATTCTGTTAGAAGCTAACTCTGAGACAAAATCGTGGACACCGAATGAAGGAAAAGAAAAAAAATGTAAGTGTACGCCTGGATGGAAAAACCTACGGGACAACTTTTTGATACACTATAGCAGGGCTATTCAACCTCTTTAACAAGTGGGCCAAAAAGGAAAACCACTGGGGGTTCAGGGGCCACACATAGAGTAAAACTAGTGTAGTGTTACACTAAAGTAGTGTTAACTTAATAGATATAGTACTACTACATGGAATAAACTTGGCAGACGCATTCCTTTTTTCTTCACTTTTAATCGTATCATTATAAAAATTTTTTGTTAAGAAATATTTGTCGGCCTACTCGCTTTTGAATTGGAAATTTTCACAATCAATCATACGTTTTTTTGGCTTGGAGAGAGACATCTTGAAGCATTTTGTTAGCCTAGCTAAAGTCACTTTCTTCGTGGCCTGCCAGCATAAAATGCAACTTGAGCTTGACTGAGCCAATAGCAGGTGCAGACTGCAGACAGAGCCTTATAGGCATGTGTATGACTTAATCGGGCTCATTATCCTATAGTGCAGGCCTATTCAACTAGCAGCCCGTGGGCCGAATACGTCCCTTCTTGTTTTTTTTCTGGCCCGCAAGAGGTTGCCTGTAAAAAAAAAAAAAAAATATATATATATATATATATATATATATATTTGGGTTTGCAGGCAACCTCTTATAATAATAATAATAATAATAATAATAATAATAATAATCTGGAAACACTTCCGTTGTTGTTTGGTGTAATTGAAGCAGTGCGTTTTCAAAATGCTGTGCATTTGTTGTCAAAATTGATGAAGATGTTTTCTTAATGTGTTTCCATTTGCATGTGCTTTCTTAAGTTGTAGTGCTTGGATGTCTAATTGAGTAGAAGCTCTCTTAATTGCTTGTGTTTTGTCTATTTACATGTGTTTTCTTAAGTCGCACTGCGTTGAGCTATAAGAGCCACCGTAGTTATTGTCTAGTAACTTTACTGTAATGGATGATGTCTCTTTTCACATATTGGTTTGCAACAAAGGTTCTGTAAAAATAAATGAGAAGTTAAATCATCCTCCATCCCACAGAGAAAATATTCTCTTCCTGTGGACAGTGGAGAGAGGTAAACAGATTGTATTTCTATCATTTAGACTCTGTATACTGGACGCCTTGATCAGCAGAAAACTGCTGCTCAGGCCAGAAATACTGGGGATTGATCAGACAATCATAACATACCTGGCAATTCATGAAAGTTGAACATTAGATTTGTTGTCTGGACGAATATAAACAAAAAAGCAAATGCGGTACCATTCTGTAATATGATGAATGAGGTGAAACAATTCACTTTTTCTTGTTCTTCATCTATTGTCTTTTTTTGTATTATGTTTTAAAATGCAATAGGCCAACATTGTAAAAGTCAATAGAACAAGATTAAAATCTTAATTTTTTTATTGAAAATGGATTGATTAAATCCTCTCTGATGTTGGTTGTGGTTTTTGTGGTCAATTAAGTCCATTCGTTTTGCCACCATATTTTGAAAAGTTGCATATTAACAATGAATCAGCTACTTTTGTGCCCCAACTCATATTTATATGTTCATCTAATTGTTAGAAGTCTCTCAATCAAAAATTTGGCAAATATGGTTCTGTGTTTGAACAATATTGGAAAACAATTGGGATATGACAAGTACACAACTCAACAAAATATATAACATAGATTGTCTTTTAGATATTTTGATGAGGAAATACTGTATGACATAGGATACCTTTAAGGTTCAGTTTAGCAGGTTATCATAACCTGTTATTTACTGTGCGTATATCACAATTCAATAAAATAGACATATATATATATATATGTGTGTGTGTATATGTATGTATATACGTATATTTGTGTGTATATATGTTTATATATGTATATATGTGTATATGTGTCTTACTTGCTCTGTGTATTATAGTGTATTATGTGTATTATAGTGCTTACTTTAAGAAATAACTTTGTAAATCCAAATAAACAGATAAACAATAACAACAACAAAGCAACCCACATTCAGGGAAAACTTTGATGACCTCTATAAGAAAAGACAACTGCACTGTTTTTTACCTTGTGAGAAACATCGTACAAATGCAAGCCTACATGGTCAATGTATAAAATGGGGGTGGCTGTAAAAAGCTCAGGTACAGGGATTCAGAACCCCCTGCTCACTGACCTTGATAAATTCACGGAGGGACCTATAGGGACATGAACACAACCCTTTCCTTAAGGTCTTTGTTCATGAATTAAACATAACTCCCAGTAGACACGCATATGAAAGAAAAAAATGAGACTGGAGGAAAAAGCCACCTTGCTCTGTATGATTGAATGTCCTGGTGTGACTGCGTGCATGAGTGACATAACCTTTGCTATTTTGGACATACTGTACATTACTTTAGCTTTGTTAAACTTTGTGCAGGCTAGTCATTTGTTTTGGCCACTGTTGTGTCCACACATTCTGCCAATTCTCACAGACTATAATAATATTAAGAATAAGAACACACAGGTAAGGATTGCCCATTTTAGACATTTTTTTGATATTGTGAATTTTCCATCCTATTTTAAATTGGCAATATTTCTTCCAATTGGTTATTCAAGTGTCGTCTCGATGTTGATCCTATATGTTGACGGCATTCTGTCAAAGCCTTTGTGACCAAAAAAAATACGATAAGTTTTTCTATTCACGGTGGATAGCCATGCATATCAAATCTTCACAGAAATTGGCCTTTGATGAATAATGAAAGTCATTGTTCCTGCAAAGGAGCTTAAAAAGTCATTAGGCAGCCTGGCACTGATGACTCTCCCCTAGCTTCATGTCACCTGACCAATAGCACTGATCGCTCCAGCACAGCGAGTCATTACAGAATTAATGTGTGTTTTGGCTGCCTGAGGACATCTCTAATCAGATACCCCGGCCACCTGCAGAATGGCGTAGGGATGAGGAAGGTATCCACACAGGGGGATAGAGATTTTAATCTCTATAAATATATCTATATCTAAAGATATATTGATAGATAAATCAGGTCCCTCCTAACCTCAGCGAGACTGAATACATGAAAAAAGGAAAAAAATTATCTATATACTGTAATATACCTATGGCATAATGGTTCTATTTAGACAAATGGTATCAGTTAATTCTGCGACATTACACACTGCAGAGGCATGGCCAACATTGACTTCCTGTCTGTTGTTGGTCTGAAACGGATAGCCACACAGGGCCCACGTAGGGCTTCCTGCTACGGTGACCTTTGATAAAAGCAGCGCTGCCACAACCAATCATGTATTGGCGCCATGGCTCCTGCGGTGGCAATGTTTTACACTTTGAGGACGCCGTTCAGAACGGCCACCAACAGATAGATGGATGGAGATACATGATAGCGATGGTGAATTCAGTGGCAGCAGAGGTCATGATTTATGTTTCTTTTATACAAGAGCTGAGGCTTCATTATTCACACATTAATTTACAAAGTATTATCTTATTGTAATTTGTCTGGTCATTTTCTCATTGACGTAGTACTTTATTGATTATAGACGAAAAATTCAGCTGCAAATACAGGAAAGAATACAAAAAATGTAAAAAAAAAAGTGTTTTATATTGTTATTTATATATAGCCTACAGTTTAAATAAAATCTGTGTGTCAGTGTGAGTGTTACCAACTTGACACATTTGTGTGTGTGTGTGTGTGTGTGTGTGTGTGTGTGTGTGTGTGTGTGTGTGTGTGAATAACATTTTCCTTCTATAATAACTAGCTTGCACAATAGGCAGAATGTAAAAAAAATACAATATGTAAAAAGTATAGGTTGAACCAAAGGGCCTTCCCTGCTGTGAGAGTTATGTTCAAGAACATGACCATTATTAACTGCAGTAAATGTTCGGGTGGATAGGACTTAGAACAGTGTTCCAAGTTCACATTTAATTTCATGCTGGCAGTACAATACACCTTTAAATGTAAAGGGCAGGTCACTGAAACTGGGCCGGTCTGAATGTTTCCATCATCCGTTCAGCTGGCTTGGCTTGTTAAGGGGACTGCTGCCAAATGTATTCCAAGACCACGATAGCAGTGCTATGTCTTCCTATTAATCTAACCTCTATGTGAAATGGAAGAGGATGACTGTATGTCTAAAGGGAAAGTCTTTGGCACAATTCAAAGATTAACAATAGAACAATTAAGTGAAGTTGTTATATTTTAGCTTCTTTGACGCTTATTCAGAGACATATTCTCAAGGGAGTAACATAGCCAGGCCGGTTGTGCCTGACTCAGATTGTATTTTCCTGGTACTCAGCCGAGCAACAGTGGTCTAAAGTTACTTTTAACAAGACAAATCTGTTTTCTCATTGATATCGAGGGTATAGCCCTAAGAAAGACAAGAAACTAAATACAAGTCGGATGGTATCTTAACAGTAGTTCATCAGGTGTTAACCTTACTTAAGAATGCATAGCCTCCAATTAGAAATGCCTGCCTTGCAATGCAGACTCAAATACATCAGAATCCAGGGAGACATTTACAAGGGTGCTTATTCGGTGAGTCAGTACTATGCTCCTGCTTTCCACAGAGTACCAGACTTTGTATGGAAAGGCTGCAACAACCTCTGTATCACGTAAACAACAAGTTATTGTGTTTTATTTCAGTTTATTTTGCAGCAGTAGATGTCAGTCAGACCCAAACCACTGGTATGTCCCAGACTCCCAGCCGACAATAATAGAGACTCTGATACAGTATACTGTACATACTTCCTGGCTTTATCATTTCCTCAATCTATTATGGGGGTAAAAGTTTTAGTTGGATTAATACAAGCTAGGGGCAGTGGCCCTGCCAAGGTGGTTATCATAACATTCCTAGTTACGACCCAGCTCCACTTCAACAAGCCCATTAAAAGAGCGACTTTGCCTAAACCGCAGCATAGATTCATATTTTTCATTATTTCCGTTGATTGCATTAATGTAAATCCAATACGAGTTTAACCTTGGACTGTTACCATGGGTAGATTTCAAGTGCGTTAATATGCATATGTAATAGACCTTATCAAGTGAGGGATTTGATTAGGTGGATTAATGTTTTTCGATTCGTTTTCCTGGTGGAAATTGCAGATCCTTCGAGGGGCCATTTTGAAGCACTTGCTACTACTCATACATATATTTGTAGTCTTTCTCTTATGGTGTGACGCAGCTGTTCCTTGTGATATAGACAATCAGATGACTCCACTCCACAATGCTTTGATGGATTTGTTTTCCCTCAACACTTCTTCAACAAGTCTCCTCTCTCAGCATGTACCAAGGCAAAAAGAGAACATTCCAGGTTGCAGATTCACTGCGTCAAGCAGCTGAACTGCTTCGTACACCCGCTCTCTCTCTGCTGTCACTCAATCCGATGTCTTGCTGCGTCCAAACAACTTCCTGCTTCTTTTCAGGAAGAGTAAGTAACTCTGTGGGCTCAGTCGATACGACTGCATTTGCACACTTACTCCATCAGAAAGATGACGTGTTGTCTTAGTAGTAGTAGTAGTTTGAGAAGAACCGAAAACAATGCCAATAAAAACATTGTACACACACACACACACACAGATATATTTTTCTCTTGCTTTGCATCTCTGCGTCCCTCAGACTCCACAAATGAGCTGCGTGACTCGATATATATATACAGCATACATAATCCCACCGACGTGTGGCACCCATTTCATCTTCCTTTGATGTCATCATGTGATCAGACGTGTAAACCCCCCGTGGCAACGGACCCCTTTGAACGAGAAGAAGAATTGAAACCAGGCACAACAACACCAAAGGAGCGGCGGGAAGGGCTCGGATGTAAACAAGCCCTAGCTGTTTTTCTCCGAGGCCCCCGTCCGCCACATCTGCACAGGGGGCCCCCACGAGCAGGAACGACAGACAGTCAGCCCCCCCACTGCCTGCCTGCGTGTCGAACACAGCCCATATCGACGAGGTGCTGGTTCACCAGACTCCCCAGATTGCTTTATGGGTGGTGGTCATGCAAACACTCAACCAAGACTGGAGCCCTGCTGTATTCTTTTAAGTCATTGTCAAGAACATGAAATAATCAACGAATTGTTGTACAGATATTGATCTGAAACTTTCGGTTTTTATGAAGCTTTTATAAATGGCACTATCTGTCAATTGTGTGCTCTGTCAGGTGTCTGCCATTTGCTGTGTTCACCACTTTGATTCACCTGCTGGAGATCATTGTTTTTAGAAAGTTTGCACTCTAGCGCTGATTGGTCCTTTTCTGGGTTATGAAAGTTGGTTCCAACAGGACTTTGGCCAGACGTTCAGCTAGAAATTGAATTGTGAAGATTCAAGTTCATAATTGCCAAAAGAGTTTAGCTCTCCATGTATTTCAACCCCCAAAAAACACCTTGCTTAAGCGCAGTCGGCACAGTCGGCCAAATGTTCTGCAGTGATGAAATTATGGACATACGGTTACAAAAGTGAAAACAAAGGTTACTAAGGGGAAGGTGGCCGAGCAACAATAAACCCTGAGTTGCCCTTTTATCTTTTTACACATTAATGTGCTGTGTAGTGTGGCAGGGTAAGAATAAATGTATATGTCTTAATGAATCGTATACTTTATTATTGTCATTCCCGTTAAGTGGTACCAGCATGCATGTTACATTTATGAGCATACACAGGGTGAACCCACCGTATGTATGTGTGTATGGGTTGAATCGTTGATTAATGTAGCATGGATCAAAGTAGGCACCATCTAGCCTGGGAACCAGACGAATCGGCGAGCTCATGTTTTATTTGCTCTGGCATATGAGTCTGGTCCCCTTCCTGTTCAGACAGATTCCCAGCAGACCTGGCCTGAGCCTGGCCAATCACAACCTGCCCTTTGGGAGTGCTGTTGTGATATTTTCAACAACCAAGATGGCTGCCGTGTGTCAAACGTGTCGTTGCTGAGTGGCTTTTGGTCTGTCGTCCAGAGGCATTTCTGTCTGCGGCCGTTGATAAAGCTGAGAGATTCCAGACTAATAAACATTTACGAATTGGTCTTGGGAATTCAGGCTACCTGAAATAATCACATTGCAAACATAATGTGTGGCATTAGGCACATTCCATCATTGCAAAGTGATGATCTGTCACATACACAAATTATAAATGTAAATGTGTGTAATTCACATAACCTAACGTGCAAGTGAGAGTAGCTATCAGCTAAAAAAATGCAATGCTATTGAGTTATTTATATATATATATATATATATATATATATATATATATATATATATATATATATATATATATATATAACTGTATAAGACACTGCTCAAGATCACTGGTCACATGTAAATCTTTCCTGGTAATAACTTAAATATGCACGACTGACAAGTTTGATTCTATGTGACAGGCCTACAGTATATCAACTATACAGGTTTATTATACATATTTGCAGATCAAAATGGTGGACCTACAAAATGGGAAATGCACCAAAAAGTAAGAGTTATTTGAACAGTTACTGTCCAAATGTACGTGTATAACCCTGATCCCCCGGCCTATCCAATACACAATGGTACATAACATCCCATAGGTTCTTGTAGAGGGAAGGTTGGTTTCTTACCATGGTTCCCTCTGGCTCTCAGTTAATTCTATGTCAATGCATCTGAGAGTGCAGAAACTGATTTATTTGTAGTTACTATGAATTGGATTTTTATAGACTTTGATTAAACATGGCAGTAATAGAGGCCCATGTCACATGGATTTCAAGAACAACTATATTCCTGAATAGCTAGTGTGCCTTTCATTTCTGCCCGATATCCCATACTGCCTTGAAGTGCAAAATAATTGAGTTACGCTTTTTACTTTTGCAAGCGCAGCATGAGTAAAAGCAATGTCTCTTTCTGAATAATTATTTTAGCGACAAAGGTTTTCAAGCGTTGCATGTTTAAGAAACAATATATATAATCCATATAACACTTGACTGTAGAAGTGATTTCATGCTAATTCTATTTTAATAACATATATTCTATCATTATAAAACTAATAACATAGCTCATTGTTAACTCGTAACTGTTATTTTTCGCAATGCCACAGTAAAATTTGGCTGAGGTATGCTATGTGAGTAGTTAATAATATATCCCCCTTATAACGATCACGGAGCTCTCCTACTTCCTGTCCAGATATTAATATTCATGTATCAGACCGGAAGTGGGCGTATGGCTGGGAGCTCGTTTTTCCCCGGGTGCCACAGTTTTCTGGGGATGATGTCTGAGCAAGTGTTTGTGGTGGAGTAGGGAGTGCTAATGGGTTTAGAGTGCCGGAGGTCGTATAATGTTTATTGGGGGGTTCTGTTACCAGCAACCTGACTGGGCCCAGGCAGATCTGCGGGCTGGGTGTGGGACTGTGTGTGTGTGTGTGTGTGTGTGTGTGTGTGTGTATGTGGGGTGTGTGTGTGTGTGTGTGTGTGTGTGTGTGTGTTCAGATAGGTGTCAAGAAGAAGGGTTAGTTATGTGTTTGTTAATTCTGAGCAGCTTTCCCACAGACATTAGAGGAAGTTCATTAAGTGAAGGGTGCAAGGCCGTGTGTCTGTTTTCTCGGAGGGGGAAAGAGGTATGTGGGTAAAGTGGTCCATCCATAGATTGTATAATGTTTATTGGGATGGTCTGCTGTCTATGACCCTGGCAGTGCCCTGACAGCCCTGATGGCTGGGGGTAGGACTGTGTGTGCGTGTGTGTGTGGGTGTGTGTGTGTGTGTGTGTGTGTGTGTGTGTGTGTGTGTGTGTGTTGTGTGTGTGTGTGTGTGTGTGTGTGTGTGTGTGGGATGTGTGTGTGTGTGTGTGTGTGTGTGTGTGTGTGTGTGTGTGTGTGTGAAGGATTTGCAGGTGTCCAGATAGGTGTCAAGAAGAAGGGAGAGTTATGTGTTTGTTAATTCTGAGTTGCTTTCCCACAGATAGTAGAGGAAGTTCATTAAGTGAAGGGTGCAAGGCTGTGTGTCTGTTTTCTCAGAGGGGGAAAGAGATAGGGGGTAAAGTGGTCCATCCATAGTTTGTATAATGTTTTATTGGGTGGCCTGCTGGCTATGACCCGACAGTGCCCTGACAGACCTGATGGCTGGAGGGTAGGACTGTGTGTGTGTGTGTGTGTGTGTGTGTGTGTGTGTGTGTGTGTGTGTGTGTGTGTGTGTGTGTGTGTGTGTGTGTGTGTGTGTGTGTGTGTGTGTGTGTGTGTGTGTGGGGGTGTGTGTGAAGGATTTGCAGGTGTCCAGATAGGTGTCAAGAAGAAGGGAGAGTTATGTGTTTTGTTAATTCTGAGATGCTTTCCCGCAGATAGTAGAGGAAGTTCATTAAGTGAAGGGTGCAAAGGCCGTGTGTCTGTTTTCACGGTTGGGGAAGAGGAGGGGGTAAAGTGGACCATCCAGAGTTTGTATAATGTTTTATTGTGGGTCAGCAATTTTACCAGATACCGATGGATGATCAGGGGTTGTGAGATGATCAAGGTTGGGCGTAGGCCTAGGGGTTTTGGATTTGCATATGTCCAGGGGGTGGGATGGTGATCAATGAATCTGATACTCTGAGGGGTGTCGACTAGGGTATGGGGGTTATAAAAAACAAACCCTAGATCAGGTTTGTTAGGCATCTGATTCCCTGTCCATACCCAAGAGAAGACAACCACCTCTGCAGCTCTTTTTATTTTCGCCAGTCGTACTGAGACAAACACAGACCACTACAACATGCTGATCAGCAGTGAGTATCTCCTAATACCTTCTCTATTTCAGTTATATTAGACCTATGACATATGGTGTAACTGTTTTTTATATTTGTTTTGATGAAAAAGTGTGTTATTAGGTATTTCAACAGATGCACAGGGACATGTGTTCCATTATCCAGACCCACCACCGTGTATGTATATAACCCTACCCCTTTTAATCATTAAGGTTGAATTATTACTATTATTATTATTACTACTTATATGTAGACCCTGGAGGTAAACAATCAATGTCTATGTTATGTGATAGGTCTGTTTGACACTGTGTCGACGTGGATGAACCAAAGCCCCGCCCTTGTTGATCTGACCAATGGGGAGGGCCCATCTAGAGGTAAGGTATCAAAATATTATTATGGTATTCTGATGTATTATCTAATTGCTATTCGTCACATTTCTTATTCTGTGCTTTCTTTTGCTTTTTCTTTTTTTTTTTCATAGCACCTCTACCCACAGCACCACAGGAGAGTGTTATAAAACCTGATGATGTCACTGATGTAAGGCCTGAGAGGAAAACTCAAAGCCTGTTATCAGGGGAGACCATAAAGCTGGTCATAGCTGAGACCCAGAGGGGTGAAGCCGAGAGGAGAGCGTGTGAGCATATTGTGACTGACCAGCCTGGAGGTGTCCTAGCTGTGCAACCGGGTGATGATATACCAAACGGTGGGTAGTTGTAAATACTGATGTACATACACATTAGCGCTAGATATCACGTTATTGATTATTATTGATTGTTATTTTTCTTTCTTTTAATTAGGTACCGCAGACATTACCCCTGAAGACCGTCCGGAGAGAACACAAGCGGAGCTGACTGATGCAGATTGCGACTTCCTGATTAACGGTGATCTGGGGGACGACCAGTTCATGCGCCTGGATGCCCCACAGCTTGCATTAGAGCCATCAGTGGACCGGAGCGATCTCACCCCCTCGCCAGACCTGCAGAATACTGCAGAAGAGGTGGCGACCAAGGCCAGCGCCCCATCTACCTCTAAAGCCCCTTTGAACAATCCGCCGGAGGTGAGCCGTGGTGACGACACAGCCCGGTCCGCGGCGGTAATTACCACACACACAGACGATGAACCTTCTACCGTTGTACCTGCGGCTGGCATAAAAACAGGGTCAGAACAAGATGTCTATGCTATGTGGGCGCTTCGCATTCTGAAACTCGAACGTAAAGTTATAATCCACGATATAATAGCTCGCAGACGTTACAAGATCGAAGCCCTTAAAGTTAAAATCGATACTATAACAGCTCGCCAACGTTACAGGGCCGAAGCCCTACGGGAGAAGGCTGTGCGGGAAAACTATGCTAAATGCTTGTCTAAGGTGATGAATGTGGCGGATGAGGTTAAAGCGCATGATAAAACTCTAGGTGACCACTCCAAAGCTATCGATAGAATGCTTACATTGCTCGTGGACCTAAATAAAAAGTTTCAGAAGCTCAAGAGACGCAAGAGGATGTAGCCTTAGTCAACTTTGTGGGGCCTGTCTATTGTAAAATTGTGTCTTTTTAAAATCACGTATTCATCTTTGATTTTTATATCTTTGATTTTTTTTTTTGTTATGTTTTTTTTTTTGTGTGACGTTGTATATTCGTTTTGGTAAAAATACATTTGTAATCAATCAATAAACATGAGCCCCAGAAAAAGAAAATGCAAGTCTGTTAATGGCAATGTCAAGAGGAGACGTAGATCCAGCAGTGGTAGTAGTAGCAGCACTAGTACGGACACATGTTTTGATCAGCTGATGAATGAGTTTGCTAACGATACAGGCATGGTGGCGGAATTGCCAGATGCCTGGGGTGATGAGGATGACGATGATGATGTGTTTGATGACGTGTGTGATACAGATCTTGATGAATTGTTAAATAGTACGGAATTCAATTCTATAGAGAGGACTGTGTGTGGGGTATTAGAGGATCTAGACAGAGGGGGTGAGATAGAAGGTTTCTTTGGCCAGAGGGGTAATGACGATGATGTCGTAGGGGTTGTACAGAGTGTAAATGAAGGGTCGTCTATTCAGCGTGGTGGTGGTGGGGGTGGTGCCTGTACAGGTGATGGTGTACAGGGTGATGCTGATGGAACAACGGAGGGGGTAGATGAGGTGTTGGGCGTCCGGGGTAGCGATGATGGAGGCGGTAGTGGTGGGGGTGGTGGTGGGGGTGGTGATGATGATGATGATGGTGGTCCCGAGTGTGGAGGGGCAGTCAGCACTAATGATGAGACGAGGATAAGACACTATCCCTACTTTAACGGCTTCGAGGTTAGACGCTCTGTTGATCTAAGGACTATCCCTACCGATAATTTAGAAGAGATACCTAATTTTATCAGGGAGAGGTTGACAGGCGTCATAACAGAGTGCTCTCAAAGAACCGTCCGTGGCAGTGTTTTAAACGTGGTCCTGCGGGGGCCGTCGTTGGCCAGTGATATCCAGGCTGTACTCACGACTGGTGACGATTACAATGATGATACGTTTCTAGAGCAGATTTCGCAAGTTATACAAAGTAATGACGATAGCTTGACTGATGATGCGTTAGAGTTTGTTGTCACAGGCGTTCACAATAAAAACGGAGGCGTCCGGTTAAAGTTAAAAAGCGTCCCCTATGATGATATCATAAGCAGGAAAAGATTGAGTCTATACACCCCCTCCAACACTCATGACAATCTATGTTTCTCGCTATGCATAGCTCATTATCTAAAAGAGGGGGTGGCGGAGGATGATACAGTGTCGGGGTGTGATACAGTGTCGGGGGGTGATACAGTGTCGGGGGATGATACAGTGTCTGAAGAGGCTAAATTGTTGGTTGCCCAGGCTTTACACAACAGCTTAGGATTTGATCACAATCATCCAGTTGGTTTTGCTGATGTTTCTGCGTTTGAGAAGCATCTAGATGTTAAAATTTTGATTTTTCATCACAACTCTACTTTCAAGAAGTTGGAATTGTTTGAGACACATCCTGAACAGCACACAAAAACAATTTGGCTGTACCTGCATGACGCACACTACCACTACATAGAGAACCGGACGGGGTTCTTTGGTGAAAACTATGTCTGTGAATATTGCTATAAGGGTTATGCTTCCCCTCTGTATCACAGATGTCCATTCTTTTGTAACGTGTGTCTAACAGTATGCGATAGACAACCAGGCAGGACGATAAAGTGTACAGACTGTAACCGTATCTGTAAGTCTCAGCGATGCTACACCACCCACAAGCTATTATCACCCGAATACGGAGTTGTACCCTGTAAAAAGAATAAATATTGTAACAAATGTTGTAGACAGTATATTGTTGCCAAGCGCTCCTCAAAAACAGGAAAGCCGGGGCCTGTCCACGCATGTAGTGTTGCAAAGTGTGTGCACTGTCGTGAAGTGATACTCAGCGACACCAAGCATGAATGCTACATACAGCCCCCTGATGTGGAGCTGTCGCCTACAGCCCCCGTTCCACTTGCAACTGTAGGCCCCAAAGATAAGAAAAAGGTGAAATATGTATTTTATGATTTTGAGACGCGTTATCATAACGATCGACACGAGCCAAACTTTGTGGCTGCCATGACGTATGACGGGAAAGAGTGGCATGCTAGTGGTGTTGATTGTGTGGGGGAGTTTGTCAGACGCTACAGATCCATGCGTTTCACAGATTTTACATTCATAGCTCACAACGCATCAGGATTTGACAGCTACATCATTCTGGATTACCTGACACAACAGGGGATTACTCCGTTCCTGACCATGCGGGGTAGTAGAGTTATCTTGATGTGCGATAAGACCTACAGACAGAGGTGGATCGATTCATTTAGCTTTTTGCCCATGCGTTTGGCTAAAACACCGTCTGCTCTTGGTTTTGAAGATCTGTTGAAAGGCTATTTTCCGCATAAATTTAATACCAGAGCCAACGAGTTTTACAACGGGGCGTACCCCGAGCTGTCGTATTACGGTTATGATGCTATGACTTCTGATGAAAAGACAGATTTCATGGTGTGGTACAGATCTGTACGACACCGGAAATTTGACTTTCAGAGGGAGCTGCGTCATTATGGTATCAATGATGTGAGGGTACTGCACAAAGCATGCACAATCTATAGGGACACATTCATGGCGTGCTCCTCTGTAGACCCCTTTGCTTATACCACACTAGCCTCAGCGTGTATGGCTACTTTCAAAACGTCGTACTTGCTACCAAATACATTAGCGTTGACCTATGAGGGGGTCTATCTGAAGCAGCACAAGACGTACTCAAATGTGTCCATCGAGTGGCTTGAGCATCTCGCACACATCAACAACTTGGAGATTCACCATGCTCTCAATCGTGGGGAGGTTCAGTTTGGACCGTTCTTCCTAGACGGATATGCCCCAAGCACACACACAGCCTACGAATTTGCAGGGTGCTTTTATCATGGGTGTGAGGATTGCTACAACACAGGTCATCTAAACCCTGTCACAAAGATCAGCTATGGTGAAATGCGAGAGCAGTTTCGTATCAAAGTCACAGCCCTCAAAAAAGATTTTGGGCTGGGTGTGGTGGTCATGTGGGAGTGTGAGTGGGCTAGACAGAAAACAAGTGATGTTGCGCTTCAGACATTCCTGACGACTCTGAAGCTACAGAGCAGGATCGAACCTCGTGATTCTCTCTATGGGGGGCGCACCAATGCCATCAAATTGTATCACAAGACTGAGCCTGGTGAGAAAATACGCTACTATGACTTCACATCGCTCTACCCTACAGTGCAGGCACGCTGTCCTTATCCTGTAGGGCACCCCGAAATCATCTTTAGAGATTTCAAGTCTGTGGATCAGTATTTCGGCATTGTCAAATGTACAGTGCTACCACCCCGGGGTCTATTCCATCCTGTCCTCCCCTACAGATGTAACGGGAAGTTGATGTTCCCCCTCTGTCGCACCTGCACCGATGATCTCAACCAGACAGACACATGTCATCACGATCCCGATGACAGAGCACTGACTGGTACCTGGGTGTCTTTCGAGTTGCAGAAGGCTGTTGAAAAGGGGTATCAGATAACACAAATGCATGAGGTGTGGCATTACCCACGACGGTCGGATAATTTGTTTAAGGGCTATGTCAAAACATTTCTGAAACGCAAGCAGGAGGCTTCAGGATACCCCAGCACAGTGGATACCCCCGAGAAACAGCGGGTATATGTGCAAAACTACCTGGATAAGGAAGGCATCCAGCTGGATCACAGCAACATGTGCGTTAACAAAGCCATGCGTAGTTGCAACAAGTTGATTCTAAACAGCCTGTGGGGTCGCTTTTCGCTGCGTACAGACCTGCCCTCTTGTGAGCTTATTTCTGATCCTGAAAGGTTTACACAGCTAATGTTCAGCGACAGCTATCACATCAGGCACTTTTGTTTCGTCTCTGATGAGGTGGCTTTGGTTCAATGGAATCACAAAGACGCCCGCCTCTCGAGGGCTAAGGATGTTAACGTTGTTGTGGGTGCGGTGACTACTGCCCACGCCAGACTCATGCTCTATGACCTTCTAGACAAGCTGCAGGAGCGGGTCCTTTACTGCGACACAGACAGCATCATTTTTGTTTCTAGGGAGGGTGAGTGGGTGCCTCCTCTAGGCCCATACCTCGGGGATCTGACGGATGAGCTAAACGATGGAGACTTGTATGGTACTGATCAGGAGGATTACATCACGGAATATGTCTCAACAGGTCCTAAAAGTTATGCGTACCACACACTTCAACACAAGTCTGTCGTCAAATGCAAAGGGGTAACTCTAAATGCTGCCAATGCTATGGTTGTCACCCAACAGACACTAAAAGGTCTGGTAGATGGCTTTGTCACACATCAGCCTCTGGACAGAGACCCCACCACATCGATAGACACTATCCAAAGGGATAAGACGAGACTCTTGCTCAAAAACGCCACTGTAGTTAAACGGTTAAAGGTTGTTTATAACAAGCGTCGGGCCTTTACTGATTACACTACACTTCCTTATGGCTATTAACCTAAATGTATTTTCATTCGTTAAAGTGTGTATCATTGATTGTTTTTTTTTTTTTGTTTTTTCATTTTAGAATAAATACCAGGCATATGTTTTTAATTGTATTTTTTTTATTTTACTACTCTACTTTGTAATGATGATTGCTGTCATGTATCTTGTATGTATGTATTATTGTTAATAAAGCGTGTTATTGGCTAAATAAATACTGTTGGGGTCATAAAGGTTTTTTCACCACAAAGGATCCACCCATCAGAGGGCTAAGAAGAGACTCCTGATTAAAAACACATCAGTTGTATGGTAAGATGGCTACTGGTCAGAAGTCGGTTGTTGGAGAGATGTTTGACCCCAGACTTCAGCACCCGTTCAGTATGGTAGTGTCTGGCCCCTCCAACAGCGGAAAAACCTATTTTGTCAAAACAATCGTTGAAAACGTTGGTCGTCTATTTTCGGAAGATATTGAAAACATAGTCTATATTTATTCATGCTGGCAACCGATATATGATGAATTGTTAAAGATAAGGAGTATTAACTTTGTGGAAGGGATTCCCAAATCTCTTTGCGACGATTCAATATTGCCGGTCAATACTAGAAATCTTCTCATTATTGATGACTTGATGAATGATGCGTGCAATAATATAGAGGTTCAGCATGTTTTTACAAAATATGTACACCATCGTAACCTTAGCTGTATGTATCTGGTGCAAAATTTGTTTATGCAAGGTAAAACCAGCAGAACAATAAGCTTAAATACAAATTACATGGTCTTGTTTAAGAACCCACGTGACAAATATCAGATTTTGTTGATAGCCAGACAGATGTTTCCGTGTAAGACAAAGTATTTTCTAGAGTCCTTTAACGACGCTACTAGCATACCCTATGGGTATTTGCTTGTCGACTTTAAAGCCACGACCCCCGACAATATGAGACTTAGAACAGCTATTTTATCAGACCGTCAAGTCGTCTACACCCAGAGAGCAAAGTGACTAGCTAGAGGCCATGTCGGAGCGTATACGCAGAAATCGAGACCGCCTAAAGCTGTTATATAAATCACCGCCTGCTCTGCGTAAAGTTATTCTACGGACAGCCAACGACGATTTTATCAACTCGCTGTGTGAAATAGCGTTGAATATTTTACAAGGCAAGATACCAATGACCCCCAGTCAGCACAAAAGATTGCAGAAACAAAAAAAGGACATTAGGTTACTGGCTAATAAGTCTGTGGTGATTTCTAAAAAGAAGAAGAGACTCATCAATCAGACCGGTGGATTTCTGTTGCCTTTACTGTCTGTAGCCATACCTTTGATTACCAGTCTTTTCTCCAGAGGTGGTTGATTGAAATCGTAATGGAGCACACTCACAAGATGTATCTAGTTCCTCAGCATCAACTCGATGCCTTAAAGCAGCCCCATCCTAGGGAATCGGTTAGACAGACGGCTGAAAACGCTTTGGATAAAGCTATCGAGGAGGTGTTGAACAGCCCCGATACCGATTTGTATGAAAAAGCCAAGAGGTACGGATCTGTTTTACAGCGATATCTATCTCTGGTTAAACAAGGACAACGTGAGCAAGGAGAGTTGACTCTATCACTTGCTGAGGACGGGTCCAAGTCTCAGCCGCGGGATGCAGATGAGGGGGGTAATGCTAGTGCTGGTGATAGTGTTTTTGAGGAGGTAATGAGACACATACCGACAAAAAGTAAGAGAAACGCCGGACACATCATGGAATCGTTGAAGAAATCTAAAAACGTATCATGGACGGACAAGGGCGAGCTTGTGTTAAAAGGAGAAACTATTAAGGGGTCACATATGTATGATTTGTTAAAGAATGTCACAGCGTCCTATCGCGTTTTAGATTCCGACAGGCCACCGGGGTGGATAGCGTTTCTGAAAGTTTTAGCCCATATTAATGTACCGTCTACATCTATACCTAGTAAACGACTTAGACAGTTGGTAGACATGTATAAACATGCCCCACCATCGGATAGTGTTAATGCAATTGACGAGTATGAGAGCCACCACTCTGGATCTAATAAGAGGAGAAGACGTGAACGACCTGACTCACCTTCTAATACCCCTAAAACACATGAAAGTGCGTGGTTACAATTCTGATGTGCCTATCTGAATAATTGTATATATACTGTGACTGTTATCTTTTTGAAAAACGCTTGTGTAGTATCAGCTAAATAAAAAACTTGACAACATAAACTTTTTTTACTCGTCTTTGTATTTATTTTCAAAAGGCATGTTACATGTTACAACCACAGATACACGACTGCACACATATCAGTTCATGTTCATTACAAAAACTTGGTTTTACACTACTAACAAAGTCGTATACCTTTTTATCATTGCGGGGTAGATTAGCCCCAAACATTCTCAAAAACTTGTGGTACGACACACCTTTCTGCATATTAAACAAGAAAAATAGGCAATGCTGTCCACAGGCTGTACTTAAATGGTCCTGGATCTGTTGTGTAGAATAAACCACATCACTACAGCTATGATCAAGAAACTGTTGTATGGATACGGGAAACTCTGAGTACGTGGGTGGGTTTCCATAGGAGTCAAAAAAGTATCCTTGTCTCTCGGCCGTGATATATATAGCTAGCCAATGGGCCCCGGCTGCATTTGAAGGTTCTGTATTAACCACTAGCATAGCAGGCACGTGACGAATGTCTCTAGGTAGATGATCGCACGGTACGACCCCCAGAAAAGAAGCCCTATGAGCAATTTTCTGGCCTACAGCTGTTAGCTCGATAGTATTCATGTTTTGCAATAACTCTTCAGTAATAGTCCAGTAACACCTGACGTCTGTTTGATATTTCTATAACAGAATCATAAACTGCATAACATATTAAATTGACGGTTGTAGCTAGAGCGTTTCTGAATCGTACTTCTAACCTCACGTTCCCTGTTTTGACTAGCGACACATGCTGTCCACACCCTTCATCTGCTTCCAGGTTAAAACAAAACAATGCATAACCGTCTCCAAACTCTTCCCGGGTGATGGCAATATCTCTGTCTTTCAGCTGCCGTCCTGTTGCCTGAATAAGCTGGAAATATTCCCGTGTATACAAGCCATTTCTAAAGTCCGGTTGAAAGGGTTTAGCAGGGTATGAATGTCCATCACAGTAGAGTGCTAGGAACTCTGTGGTGAAATGTTGAAATCTGAACGGATTCCGAACATAGCTCCCCGTGAATGCTTCGTTATCCACGAAACCTATAACAATCATCTTCGGAATTTGTCCAAGAAACAAATTGTCTTGATTGCATATTCTACTACCCGCAGGGATAGATACATTTTTTAGACACACTCTATCAACAGGATATTTTATGTTAGCTTGAGTCAACGCTCGGGCATGCGCCAACTTGACACCCGGTGCAACTGAGACCTTCTTAATAAATATATTCGCAGACACTATAGAGACTCTGTATTCCACCGGACCGGTGGCCATGAGACAGAAATCGTTTTTTGCTCTGATGAATCTTATGCGAAGATCAACACCGTTAATCAGTAGTTTTTCCTGGAAAAACATGTCTGCGTGAATAGGGGCTATTAGTTCGACTATACGACTACGTGTTGAATATGCACTCCTGGCTGCTAAGCCGCGATTAGGACCGTCGGGGTCATGTTCATCCATTTCACCATACGTGTCTTTCTTGAATAGACCGCATCCAAACTGTGTGTCCAGAGTACCATTTCCATAGTTTAGCAAGCATTCTATTATGCCTCTGTATGGATAGGTATTTGATGATTGGGTAATAAGCCTATCACCTAGAGTAATATCCACCTGTGAGAATAATGTACATCCCGGATAGTTAATCAACCCCACTTCTGCATCCTCGGCTAGGTCTGTTCCATTGGGATTAGTGATCTTGACCCGTAGATGCAGATACGTGTTGTTTAGATCCATATAGTCTTCGCTACTGGCCGACACAAAGAACTCTATGGGGCCCCTGTCTGTCAGAGCCGATAGTGGAGGAATCTCTATATACGTACTTTTCTCTATAGCCGTCTGCGTTAACGGTAGAGTGAAAAGGTCCAGCTCACTCTTGACACATTCTTCTGACATACGATGTAGGAGAGCCATTGTTGTTCAATACCGATTATTGACAGCTAAATGAATATATCATTAGCAGCCCCTCTAAAGCGACGGTTTGATACCTTCTTGGTCCTTTTAGGTTTTGCCCTTTTTCTGCCTGAGGCTGGTGTTTTACGTTGTTTTCTACGCCCCGTAGGACACCGGGACCGCCCCCAGCTTGAAGGAGGATATTTAGTGGGTCTTTTGAAAGAAGCAATCATGCCTGCTCCCTGTTGTTTCGGCGTAGATGACGCCCGCGTTATATTTGTAATCACGTCGCCTATAATGTTTTTGGCAGCACTTTTCAAATGAGGCTTGGCTATGCTCACACCCCTTTTAAATAAAGGTACCGCCATCCTAAAGAGGCTGCGGAACATTCCACCGATTCCAGCTCCATATTGTGTGCTGCTGCCTTCATATCCGGTTAATCCGTTCCCGGCCTGGTTTAAATAATACTGTACGTATTTTTCCTCATCGTATGGCGGTCTATAACCCATTACACTGTGCATTGGGCTAGAAATGTTGTTGTTTTACCGGTCTAAAATGAAGCTTCAGGATCACTTTGCCGTATGTGAATGGTATATTTGTATTCTGGTCAGACTTTAGATCGATTTCGATATCTCCAATAGGGTCTCGGGACACGTGAACGTAGTGCGGTTTGTCAAACATGAGACTGCGGTGGCTCTTGTGTGTGTCAGTTATATTAATACACCTTAACAACGGGACATAGCTGTCCCCCACCCACTGGTGATCGACAATATCGCTATAAATAAACATGTTATAGCACCCCCCATGGATGTCTGCTGGATGTGGTGCGAATAACGCTCTGGTCTTGTCTGCAGGGTACATTTCGCCGGGGTTGAAGCCCAAGATGTTAGCCAGTTTTCCTCTAAACCCAAGAGATAAGAAGTCACTACCTTTGATGTATACACGATTTCTAATACTTTCGTGGTAAAGTTTAATGTCCACTTGAGGCGTGTGTTTGGTTATAGTCTTGTTGATATGTTCTAATAACCGGGTAATACTCTCGTAGAACCCCGTTGCTAATAGCAAGGTATAGCCTGTTTTAGAATCACCCAGAGATATTACGGCGTCCTCCCACGGAAAACTCAGCCATCTGCATGGATATTGAGCTTCAATCAGCCCTACTTCATAGGGTTGAGTTGTATGTATAGCTTTTGCTAATTTAGTTCTAAAATTCCATATCTTATTTTGAGGGTAGACCCCCGCTGAGGCATTACTAGCCAGAGTCACATAAAACCCCCCTGCAGCCTCCTTCTCCATCGAATATCTCGGTTATAATGTCTTATATTCCTCTTACACGTCGATTATCACATTTTCAGGAACCCACGAATTGAAAACGTCCGGCCACCCTAACCATTTAACAAATACCATATTCTTACGCCCCACCTTTTTTCTATCGATAACCTTCTCTATTTAAAATTCTTTGTTTTTAGGCACTATGACTTTTTGTAACTCTTTCTCGTAAAACGTTCCTTGCAGTGTATCACCTCCGTAGTCTTTTAGCTTGTAGACTGGGGGGTAACGCGATATCTTCTGTGATATCACAAAGTATTCATCTGTAAATGTCTGCTCGTAGCCTTTTCGAAATATACCTTTTGCTTTTGAAATTCTAACCGTATCGCCGATATCGTACCTAAATACGATCTTAGCATCTTGTTTTGTTTTGTAGAGGGTATTAAATACCGTTTGCTCATTATCTTTAACAACGCTGACAGGCGTCATTTTTATAGATCTGTGGTATGAGCGATTATAGGCATGTACCATATCTTGTAGTTTGTCTACGTAACGTCTGGAATTGGAAGCTGTTAAATATCTCCACATGTTGGTTTTCAGAGTCCTGTTGAAACGCTCAACTATACTGGCCTTGGTCTCATTAGATGTAGAGAAATGTTTAATGTCGTGACGCTCCAACAGCCGCTGGAAGGTCTTGTTGTAAAATTCTTTTCCGGCGTCAGTCTGTAGTTTCACAGGAACACGTCCTTCTTTGAGAATATCACCAAATGCTTTACTGACATCTAAAGCACTCTTGGATGGTAAAGAGCGAACCCATGCGTATTTTGAAAACACATCAATACACGTCAACAGAAAATGCACCCCGTCATTTTCGGGCGCATACTCGGACATATCCACTAGATCTGCCTGAAACTGTCTATCTATACCGCTGACCAATACTCTATTACTATATTAATACTATATTTCTGCGGAAATGTATAGAAGCTGGAGCATGCAGAGTATATGCATCCTGCTTCAATAGCCATTTCTTTACATATTTTAAAGGAGGTATCTCCTCGCCACTATGCTTAAGGCCCCGTTGTAGTTTATCAATACCACCGTAAGAGCCAGATCCCGCAGAGTCGTAATAAGTTTTAGAAAGCAGTCTATCCATATCGTCTGACGGTGACAAACTGAATACTGGTACACTGAGCAGAGTTTACATCATCATTTTATTTAAAAAACAACCGCCCACTTTCCACAATGTCAAGATACAACTTACAGACAGTTTTATTTTTCTGTACCATTTTACAAGACATCATTTGAGCAACCCTAAGACACTCTGATTTTTTATCCTTATTTAACTTTAAGACGTCGGATACAAATGCACATATACACATGACATGCCCAACAGTAAAACATTTGTCATCTGAGAAATGGTTAACTAGTTCAGATAACATTAAATCCTGGGGTCTGTCACACGAGAATTTCAGGACCAAATCATTCCAATCCTTATACACACATCGGATATAAGCATTATGATTAATAAATGCATCATTTTCTACCATACTAAACATCAAACCAGCAAGTCTATGTGATACAGAATCGACAAACATGTCATAACCAAAAGAAAACAGATTACCCATTTTACAAACATTTGTAGGCCCTCTGTGTAGTACGACGCCACTCCAATGTACGCCTCCACAAACGTGTTGCCTCAATTATCTTACGCCGATATTCAGGAGAGATACACTTTAGGGTTAGCTCCTCCAGCTGGTCCATAACATAGAATTCAGTTAGTAAATCACATAGCATAGTGTCCACCGCCCCTATGACTGTCTTATGATCCAATATTAAACCAATTGTATTTTTTAATATTGTATCCATAAGAAGTCCAAAGGGCTCTCTACCCAACACAACACATATATCATCGTAATGGGTCTCGTAGTGATCCTGAGATAGTTTGCACAGACAGGTATGCCGTTTTTGACTCGGGGTGTTGTACGTACACCCCCAGCAGTCTGCGCGGATCTTCCAGTCGATGATGGCAGCTATGCAGACACCCGTGGTCGCTCTCAAAACACTGAGGGATTCAGAGTTGATACGGGTGTGAAGAGATACGGTTGGCCATCCATCCGCCTCCTCCGTAGCCGTATCAACCACCAGTGGACCTCCCTCATAGTCCGGTAGAAAGGTTAGATTCAATTCAGATAAATGCTTGGCGTACTCTTGAAGCCAATCGTCATGTTCAGGTTGTCCGTCATTTACATCACCACTCATTGCATTGTCGTCATCATCATATCGGGGGTAATTGGCATGGATCTGTTCTGTATAACATAACAAACATTACATTAGACACTACTGCATACATGAAAACTATACACCCACACATGCTGTAATAACGCAATCTCTAAATATTCACCATTCTCTATAGCTAGTAGTCCTCTGCATCCTAGCAAGACACCATCTCAACATCACTGTGATCTGAGGCCCCCACTTTATTATCATTCGATAAAAATAGCTGTTTTTTAACATCATCAGCATCGCTTGGACTCCGTGGGGTATCTGGATACCATACAGTTGGGGTAGTTGGGTACTTCTTGACCACTCTGTCAATCTTCTCAAAAATCGAGCGTATCGCGGGCCAATCACATCTCTGGATAAAAAAGACAGTTTCAAACCAACGGTCGGATGCTGCGTAGCCGTCAAAGCGAGGGTGACGTGTGATAGAAAAAGGGTCACAGCCACCCAGTACCGCTCCTGGTTCAACGCATCGCTTGAAAAAAATGAAATTAGTTGTACACTTGGTGGACTCCATCCGATATAACACAGATCCAGAAACCCCACACCATTGGGTGACAGCCGGAGGTTCACGCCATCCAACAACGTCTAACTCGGGGGTTACATTCTCACGGAAATGTAGCCAATCCTCGGTACACATATGCACCACGCCATCACAGTCTTTTGCTTTTAACAGGACACATCCACCCCCGAATGAAATTACGTACTCAAAGCCGTTCTTTCCTTTATGCCCGTATGTCGATTCGGTACACGGGGGTCTAGCACCTGAAACAGGCCTCAGTCTTTTGATTGGCGCATTAATCAAAGATACTCTTTCAGCACTAAAAGCATGGGTAGATTCAGGCGTACAATGGCTGGACATACCCATGGGGGACTGGTTTTCAATGGGGTCCATTTCCAAGGGTTTTCGGGATCGTGTTGAGAAGTAACGCGTAAGGCCGTCGGCTGCTGAATGCTTCTGTATCACTGGCTAGTGCAGAAAGCCAACCTTTTAAACCTATTTCTCTACCCCTCCGAAACACACCCACTTTTACCAACACATCCACATTGTGGCCATGATGCGTATAGAACATCAGCCAATGTCAGGTCACTGTCAGGTCACTCTCAGGTCACTGTCAACAGAACCCCCCAATAAACATTATACGACCTCCGGCACTCTAAACCCATTAGCACTCCCTACTCCCCCACAAACACTTGCTCAGACATCACCCCCCAGAAAACTGTGGCACCCGGGGAAAAACGAGCTCCCAGCCATACGCCCACTTCCGGTCTGATACATGAATATTAATATCTGGACAGGAAGTAGGAGAGCTCCGTGATCGTTATAAGGGGGATATATTATTAACTACTTATGTGGTCTGTACAACTTTCTTGAAAGTGGGTTTCCCATATCAGTGCAGTAGAAGTCAGAACCCCCCCAAAACGAACTGAAACACCGGGCTGTTTCACAACCCGGTGTTTCACATTAACACCGGGTTTCGTAAAATCTCAGCACTTGTTATAGTCAATCAATCACATGTGGCTTCAATAATAACAAGCCAGTCTGTCGTCTGATTGCCTCTTATTAATAAATGAGCATCCGTGTTTGTTCATTGCTGCAGTATATAAAATCTGGGAAGAGTATGCATTGTGGTGTGTGGTTTGTGATGTTAATGTCCAATAAATATGTTTCCATTTAATTAATACTCTTGGTGTGGAACGGAGCACGGCAAAAAGCCAAGTAACCAGTGTGTGCACTGTCTGGTCGCCAAGGCAACATGCTCCACTACAGGGTTATTTGGCTGACGGCTGTCTCACTGACAGATGTCTGACAACTCCACACCCACTGTCTTTTTTTTCTGCAAATGCCCTTTCAATAAGCATATGAACTTTGAAAAGGTGTTCATTACCAAATACAATAAGCTGTTCAAATGTGGAGAAAAAATAACAAGCTAATTAGATAGAAGCTTTACCTTTAACATGTCCTCCCCTCATCAAACCATCATGCAATATATTCTAATAATAAATGTATGCTTGTGTATGTTGCTACCCACGCATGCAGAAAATATGAACCAGAAAACATAATTGCAACTATGTTGAATTAAGGCTATATTATAAAAAGTGAAAAGTGTAAAAGTTTAGTGAATCTGTGCTTTTGCATCATTGCGGTTTAAGTGGTGGTCAGTTTTGCAAAGCGTGGCCGCTACGTGCATGATTCCATTTGAATTCCGTATCTCCGTAATGTCTAAAATGTAACGCCGACGTCACTCATATCAGATTTACATGCGTTCAGATTGACACACTGACTGGATTGTTAGCTTCCTACCCCATAGTGCATTTGTCACACGTCGAGTCACTTCATTCTTGTCTCTCATGCATCTTTCTGTTCCACAGTAGCACACACTGCTAAGACTAGAGCGTCTATTTTTAGGGGGATGTGACAAAATACTTCAAGAAATAAATCGAGGTCCAAAATTGCCACTTTCCTTCCATCGGCATAACGTCGTAACCACTTAAAGTCAGATGATTGTTGCTAAGGTTACTGCAAGTTCTATGGTTACCGACTCAGGGTTCACGGGAAGTCTGTTGAGATGCGAGCATCGGACCCACTCTGTGACTTTTAAAGTCGACAACTTCGGCAGTACACACTATATGACAGTATGACACTATATATCAGTCTTGCCATGCCGTCGGTTCCACGGTCCATGCTAGGCGACCACGCATGAAGACTATACAACAGACTATAGCAGGGGCTGCACAATCACGTGTCTTGGGACCCCTTGCACTTCACTACAATCAGAGCTCCGATCTCCCCCCCCCCCCACCCATCCTCTTTACCCACTGAGTCTGCCGAATTGGGGTTGGCCCTAGAATCGGCAGGTTTGTTGCCTAGTGGGTAGGAGCCTTTTACCTGAATTTTGGAATGTATTGCTTTCATTGGTCAGCACTGTCTCTGTGTTTTTTTATGCACAGTAATAATTTAAACCGCAGACATGGTGTGAAATTGTTACGATTTATATTTAATATGAAATAATAAGAGACAAAGGAAAACATGAATATTTATTTGCAGCATATCAATTAAAGTTTTGTTTGTTCTGTTAAAGTACAGACAGTGCACACTAGAGAGCTTCATAATGCCTCTTCACAACAGTGCTGGAGATTTACATCCCTGTAAGTCACTGTCCATCGTAACAGATAGAGGCAGGGGTATTGACTCAGTGCACCATAAGTCAGTGAGAACTACAACAGCCCAACCTTCTGTACCTACACCGAAGTGAACATTTAGATCTTAGTTTCAGTCATTTGGACTCTGTGGACATTCTCCAGTGCGGCTTGATTTATCTCTCCTCTACTTTGCCGCCTACATGTGTGAAATACAACACCTGCCACGGTGGCGACAATGAAGCTCCATTGTCTTAAAATGGAGCACGACATATGGTGGCAGCTTCAAGAGTAGATTTTCCCTTAAATGATTGGGGAGGAGGAGGGGCAGTCGATGTCTAAATAGACAGCGTTTTATCTTCTTTTGTTTTGCTGACTTCATCGGTTTGCGTGCCAGAGATCTGTGATGCAGAGTGTTGGGGGCCGTAGAGCGGGCAGGCTACACATCTGCTGAAACTGCCACAAATCTGAAGCCCCGTCCACACGGAAATGCATAAGTCTTGTGCGTTTGGGCCAACCGTCCAGACAGATCCGGTGTTTACGGTGTCCGAAAATGCACTTTTCTGAAACCAGGTCCCAGGGTGGATAAGATAAAAACTGACCTATGCGTTTTCATTTTAGGATTCGTTATTTGATTTGTATTATTTTTGTAGCTTTAAATACAGCCCTGTGGTACATTTAATTACTAACCGTACATTAAAAAGTATTTCTGCTAAATCTAAAAGTTTTAACAACTGCTTTCTCCTCCTCGACTGTATGTTTGTATACAGCGTGCAGGCTTGATGCGCACAAGCTTGATGAGCTCCACTTTTTTTTGTGGAGAAACAGCGCCACACAGTGGCCTTGAATATGTATTACAGCGTTTCTACAGCTCGTTGCATTTTCGCAGCGAGTCCGTCTTTACGGAAGTATTACTGAAACGCATCAAATGAATATGGAGGGGAAAAGATTTTTCGTTTTCGCCCGTGTGGACGGGGCGAGACTGCTCAATGTTTGATGAGTCCCTGAAGGGCATCCACTCATCACTGTGTTTGTGTAACCCATCTTGTTGTGCTACAGTAGATCCGTGCTTTATAGATGTTGCAGACATGTCAACGCATCGTTGTGGTGCACTGACAATGTAGTGATGGGATTTAAAAGAATAGCGACACTTCATTGTCATAATTATTTTTTTATTTGCATGTTACTATTTGCTACTGTTTCTTACATTATATTTTCATCAATGACTTAGAATGAAAATGTAAAATGTAATTTAGGTGCAGTTATGACACCCTGCAGACATTGGGGATAGAACTCGGTGACCTGTCACCTCATAGTTGAACATTTACATACATTCATATTTAGGGCATTTAGCAGACGCTAAGTGATCCGCAAAGCGACGGTTCATACACACATTCACACATTCACACATCGACGACGGAGTCAACCATGCAAGGCGACAGCCAGCTCGGTTGGGAGCACTTAGGGTGAGGTGTCTTGCTCAGGAACACCTCTACGCTCAGCTAGTGGAGCAGCTGGGGATCAAACTAGCAACCTTCCGGTTAACAAACTCTACCTCCTATGCTCAGGGTAGCCTATCCTCCCATATTTTCAACTTAAAATTCTACCACTTTCAAATTCCCATACCGACAATGTTCATGTTTCAAACAGCTTGATAAAAAGTCTCTTAAACATTGCTAAGTTTAAAGCTAACTATTGAATGTCATTTTCCTTACGATATTTGGCAACTGTAACTGCTTAGAGCGTAGGCTAATGAATGACAGCTCCTATGATGGTAAATGGTAAGGAAAGTAAAATGTTAATTGTCCTACGTTTCTATGGTCAAATAAATGCCCAAAAGTCTTCATTATGATGTCTAGTTCTCACTCAAACAAAATTGCAATTCAAAGAAAATGTCAGTCCTTGACTTTACTTATTAGCAAAAACATCCAACAATCTTTTGAGGCTTTTGAAAAGCATGTGTGGCCCATGAATAATGGATAACCTGTCCGAGATGTGTCTACTTGTTGTGTTTTTTTCACGCAATCCCCTTATTTTGGATCCTTGTGCACAGTTGGGGGCTTAAATGTCAGCAGTGGCTGTGAGTAATCTATTACTTGTGGGGAACCTTTTGTCCTGACCCACGGCGTTGTCACATTATCTAGCAATGCAGCTTAGTTAATATGCTTATCTTGACAGCCTGTATTTCACATTCAAACATTGTGCTGCAAATGCAAATAGCTGGGCTGAGACTTTAAACAGTTATCCCATTTGTGTTTAGAAGACATAAGGACACACTCACTCACACACACACACACACACACACACACACACACACACACACACAATTGAAAACGAGGCAAAGTTTCCAAACAAACATGCACTGTGGTTTTGTCCATTGTACTGTTGTTGTAATTCCCAAATCCTGCTATTGCAACCACTGACATCACCAAATTATCTGGTGTTGCTCTCCTGTCATAGGAATGTTTTGTACTGCTAGCAAGCAGGCGATCTCCTCTAGACCTCTGTGTCGGAAAACAGATGCACAACAAACTGTGATTGTCCATTTCTCTGCACCCATTCTGCCTCTAATCACCGGTTAGCGTTCAACGTTTATTGCAAACTTGAAAAATGGACTGTGTTATTAGCCACCGTTGAGAAATAGTCAGGTCATAGTATTATGTGTGCTGCAGGAGATTGAAAGCATTAAAACAAGATTGGCCTCCTATTGGGCAGCCACGCGAGACGTCACCAGAACTGTGGAGGTGCTTTGCGGTTTTCTTTTTTCCTCTCTGGTCTCGACAAGATGTAATTATATTCCACAGTGATCTTATTGCCTTGACTATCGTCCAACGCACAGAATTCATTATTGCTCGCCGCTGCGTGAAAGCATCCTTCAAATTTGTATCACACTGTCAATTAACCGCAGGAGAGATGGCTTACGTAGCACACAGACAGGTACTGTGTGCCTCAATGGACAGGGAACACTTTGATGGCATTGTGAGTCCAAATATTTCTGTAGGGTTGACGATGTGATTCTGAGTAACTGTAGAGCAGTATTGTACGGTTGCAAGTTTGAGGTTTATGAGCATTGGAATGGGTTTTTTAAAAGGAGGAATAACGAAAAACCAAGAGTTAAAATAGCAGGGGGTTAAAATAGCCAGGAGTCTAAACCCTATCCTTGAGGTCAAACCCTATCCAGTAGGACAAAATCCTTCTCGTCGCTGGGTCGTGTTCAATGTAAGGATGCATCATTTGTTATTCTCCTTTAGTGTTCCCCGCTTCTTCAACTTTGAGACGTGGATTTATCTACTTTTACAGTAGAAACTGGAATAAGTGTGCACTCAGAATAAAGTGTGCATGCATAGCTGGGCCAATCATGTGAAAACAGAAAATGTAATCCATATATCTCTATTATTCGATATATATCTAAAATACAAATGAATGTTAAATGTCCCTGTAAAATGTAATTTAGTAATAGCTGAGGATAGTATTATTAATGATATGCCTATATGATCTGATGTTGAGATCTTTTAACAAGTGACACTTATAGTTACGATTTCAATGAGTTCTTCCCGCCCTCTGCTGTGATTGTTTATCACCCGTTACAGAGTCAGGGAACATTCACGCAGTCGTCCTCATCAAAGTCATATTGACTCTAGCTCGGTTTTCTTCCAAGCCTTTGTCGATTGGACTTGGCACTAGTTTGAAGTAAGTGCATCCATCAATGGCCCCCTGTGTTGTAGCCTTCTCGCAACTTCTCTGACTTCCTACGAGATGAAAAGCCAAGGCAGCACCGAGTGGTCCCCGGGCAAATACCCTGACAACACTCTTTAGGTTTTTTTTTGTTGTTTTTTTGTTTTTCTCTTTTCATTTCTCTGTCAACTTCTCGAACAGGACTGCGAAACACAAACAGCGTTTCCTGAAATGCAATCAACACCCTGAGCTGGGAGCAACATATCAATGTCTCTGGAGGTTGTACATTAATAGCAGCTGCTGAGAACTTGACGCTGACCTTTCCAATTTTATTTTTATTTCTTTATATTTTCAGAAATATCCGGCACCATTACCTTCTTTCCTATGTGATTTATGACCCATTGTTTTCATCCCGCAGAGACTGACCTGTTTACTCTGTCCTACCCCCAACGTTGCGCCGGGCCATCGCACCGTTGCTCCCAATAATAATGCACAAGAGACACGGGGGTTGTGTGCACGTTGCAACGTGCACACAAACACGAGCGCACAACACAACATCCAAATTAACAATCCGTCCCCTGACAGTGGTCATCCTAAGTACATTTAATGACCCGGAGCTCCAGAGACAAAATAAAATAAAAATAGAAGTTGTGTTATGCGATGTGGCAACCGTGAGAATTGTGCCTGGAGGACAATTCTACCACTCTGCACCTCGTGCATGACCCCCGCCGCAAGGAAGTCTCTCTCTCTCTCTCTCTCTCTCTCTCTCTCTCTCTCTCTCTCTCTCTCTCTCCGATCATGTCGTAGGAAGTCAGCCAAACGGCGGCAGATGCTCATGAATCATTTATCTCGGCACTTGCACTTTGATGCTAGAATCCCCTTATTGTCTTCTCCTGGCCTTCACAGGAGCACTCAAGCCCCACCCTAAGATGCAAGCCTCTTGGCCGAACGCAACTTCCACTGTAAAGTTTCACTCAAAAAGTTAACAATAAATAGATCAATAAAATATTGCCAATCTGAAATTACCTGGCTTTGCTCTTGTGTGCTAAATGTTTAGCACACATCCGCTTCTATTACTGTGCATGAGAGGCATGTCCTTGGTGAGATCTTATGAGAAATATTGGACAGGAAGGTACATCTTCTTGTATACACAGTGTGTTCCTGTGTGTCTCTAAGGCCTTAGCCTGAGTGCATTTAGGGGGTTCAGATGTTGATGAGTCCCATCAAACACAAATTCAAGATCATGTTTCACCATTTCCTCATTCCTTTTTGTTTTGGTGACACCTTTAGGTAATAACTCACCTATCTTGTACAGGCACGTTAAGGAATTTTGTCAACTACTTTAAAGACATTGCATAGATCAGCATTTGTTCATTTATGAGCAAATTAATTCTGCCAGCTTTTTTTCAACAATATACAACTTTCCTTTTGGGATCACTGCGGACATGTGCATTTTATGTTTATGTGAGTTCAGGTGTATCTGCGGTGTATTTTACTTTGTCTGTAAACACATACATTTGCGCAAGTCTGCACATATCTTTGTGTGTCCTATTTGTGTGTTATTTCAGTGTGATGTGAACGTGCAGATGTCCTGCCACTGACGGTTTCCCAAAAACAAACTGTGTGCTTGCTCTGGGCGTTTGTTCCTTGAGGGTTTGCCGGAGTGGAGCTTCAGACAATGCCACCAGGGGATAAACCGCCGTCCCTTTTGAGCACTGGCGCCGCACCGATTTTTTAAAAAGATGCCTTGAATTAAATTCAATGAAAATCTGCAGGAGTACTGTGCACCGCAGTGTCTGGAAAGTGTGGCACAAGAGGGAGCGAGGGATGTTAGGTGCACCTGGGTTGTGTACAAATCCAGACCCACGGCCAGTTTAACCTGTGCAGACTATTAACTTGTTTATTGTCAGGTAGTTTTCTCTCCTCAATCCGAACCACAGATTTGGTCCGGTTTAGTGGTGAAGTTGCTCCTGTTGTTGTTTTTTCATTTGGTTCAGATAGCGTTCACACAGGACTATGTCAAGCAAAGCAGACAATGTAAACACACGTCATGGTGTTGAAAGCTTTGCTCGTCCTTTGGACAGAAAACCTGAGGGAACCTCACAACGCTTCCTCAACAACTACCTTGTGTTCTCTTGAATCTTTTTCTTTTTGGTTTGGTATTCCTATAAATAAAAAATAACCTTATTCTCATCATTCTACCACTGAACAATACGTAAACGTCAGTGTTTTTATGATTGGCCACAAGCAATTACTATATATGTTGTCCCCCATGTTTCGATGAGCTCGATGAGTTTCGATGACCACCTATGACGTGACTCACTTGAATCTTGGAAACGTTCACATATACCTTACCTTGCTGAATGTTTGTTATTACCAGTTTGGAGCAAAAGTGTACATTTATCCACAATGCATTGCATTTTGGTTCACTTCCTATAGTTTGGTCCGATAACACCTAAAGCAAACCAGAATTAACTGGTTTGAATGAGCTGAGGTGTGAAAGCCCCCTTCACAGTCTAACATGACATATATATATATATATATATATATATATTTGGTAGTGGTTGGTCATTTCTAGAATTTCCCAAGCAATTAACCCAGACATTACTGCATAATTATGGGTCTGTAATATAAGCATTGTCCTACTTTCTTAGTCTCTGTAGTGCCTTACTGGACTGGAGTATAATGTAAAATGTGTGTGCGCTCTTTTATCTTTCTGTGGGCGTGTGTGTGTTGTGTGTGTCTGACTGTGAACTGAGCTCTAAATCACATTGGAAGGCAGCATACCTGTGATAATGTCATGTTGCAATTACTGCTGTTCAAATGACATTAATAGCAATAGTATTCTATGTCGATATAGCTTAACTATATTATCAAATGTATCACAAATAGGGAAATAACTGTCATTATTTGGCTTTAATAACCGCTTGGAAGTATTTTAATTTGAGAAGCTATTACCTGAATAACTGAGCATGTAAGTTAACATGCACAGGGCAGGAAATGCTTTCAGGCTCATTTCTGTAGAAAAAACTTCTTTAACGCACTTCTTTATGATGAACTTTAAATCATTGATTCCCCTGTAATTTGTGGAGCTCAATAAGGGTTGAAAAGGTGTTGAAATGAGCAAAGATTCCCCAAAACTGAACAAATTGGACTCAGACAAGTCTCTGAGGAGGAAGGCGCAGGGAGCAAAGAGAAACTCCATTGTCAAATTGAAGACTTGAAAGAGAGAATATCAAAGCATTACCTTTAGCACTAGGACTGTTCCACGTACTTTTTGTATTTTAACTATTTCCTCCAGAGATGAAACTGTCAGCAAAAGCATTTCCCTCTTTTTCTATTCTTTGTGTTAATTTCACCCTTTTTATACTTTGGATTTTAGTTGCATAATCACTGCATTTTCAATTGATTTTCTCCACATGTGTACACAAATGTATACAACTATTAATATGGTGTAATATATCCCCATTGATACAAGATGTATTTATTCAAAATTGAAATTCAATTGAAATTCAAAATAAATACTGCATGCGTACATTTACATGAACAGCTTAATCCGATTAAAGCCATAGTTTGACTATGCTCCGCAATTGGACAACTGCAATTGTCCGGTTATACATGGAGGTGAGTAAATCGATTCATTGGCCGAGGCATGTCATGCCCCGGTACGATAGGTGGCGCTGTACCTATTTAAACTAGTGGTAATAGAGCCACCGGCTGACCTCTTTACGTCACCAGCAACAACAAACTTAGGCAGCATTCGAGAAAGATGTTTTCAGTAGACAGCTGTCACTTCACTTTGGGTCCATGTCACCTCAAAATATATATTTTTTTCTTCTGACGTGTTTACGATCTGTATTCATTCATTGAGCCCCGGCCGAACTGACGAGGATATTCTCTGATATTATGAATCTTAAAGACTGCGTTGGGTCTCCGACTCTCTGGTACTTCCACAACAAGTAAAGATGCCTAGTGGGGGTTACCTTGCCCATGGGGGAGAAGGAATCGGGGGAAAGGAACTTGGGCTTTGACTCTCTGAAGTCCAGATTGAAACGCGACATGGAGGAGAAAGCATTGTTTTCAGTAAACCGCTGTCAGTTCACTTTGGGTCCATATAATTTGTCAGACGCTCCATTGTTCAGACCTCTCAGTCGTATGCTGACTCCTCGCCGGCAGAGCCAGCTCCGCATACGAGTCCGCAAACGGCCGAGAGGTCGGAACAATGGAGCGTCGGAGAAATTACATAGACCCGAAGTGAACTGAAAGCTGTCTACTGAAAACATCTTTCTCCCGCCGGAACAGCACCTCTGCCGCCCGTCCGTATACAGCATTCCCCCAATTCCATCTCCCCCATGGGCGAGATAAACCCCACTATAAGTCTTTACTTGTTGTGGAAGTATCAGAGAGTCTGAGAACTCGACGCAGTCTTTAAGATTCATAATATCAGAGAATATCCCCGTCAGTTCGGCCGCGGCGCAATGAATGAATAAAGATCGTAAACACGTCAGGAGAAAAAAACATTTATTTTGACTAGGGGTGTGAACGGGTACACGTGTACACGTGTAACCGGTTAGTAAATCATAACCGTTTAGGAAAAATCAGTAAACGAAAACCGAAAAAAAAAAAAAAAAATTAAAATGTACTATTTATTTAGAGATTAATAAAGCTACAAATGTTCCACTTTGACAACGTTAATGCGCTAAGAAATGCACGTGATAAATGTTGGGTAACTGACCACCGTGCATTACGTCATGTAACACGTAAGTTTCACTCCCCTCCCCCCCCCTTTCCGCCATGTTGGAAGGTACGCCCCTCCGAGTGCAGCTGAGCTTTGCGTTATTGTTGACACGGTAGCTGCTAGCAGAGGAGGTTGTTGAAATTCTGTACTGTTTTAACAATGCCTAGAAATAACTGCTGCGTTAAAAACTGCTTCAATGCCTCACACAATCGTCGAGGAAACCATAAGAATAGTGCGTTACAGTTTGTCAGGTTCCCTAAATGGACAACGCAGTTGTCCCACACTACAAAATTTTTTAATCTTATGTGATTTTTGAGTCGGATGTACACCACACACATAAAGAGAATCTCAGCCCATTTGTTGCTCTCCGAGATTCAAACACAAGACGGAACACCACACACGGACAATCTTGTCCAATAATTGCCCGCTGCAGGGCCGTGGAGGTAGAACTAGAGCAACTCGCGTCAACAGTGAAAATGGATCAGCGTCTTTTGACAGCAGTGGTTTCCGCAGTGCTTATGCTTACATAATAACAGAGTATATCCGCGTCAGTTCGGCCGCGGCGCAATTAATGAATAAAGATCATAAACTGAATGGCTGTAAAAGTGTTCTGAGACACGGCTGCGAACCGGCAACTTTAAAAAAAAAAAGTAGTGCCGGTTTGGTGACGGTTCCTTGCCGCTGCCGTATCCAGTGGAATAGCCTACATTGACTATAATGGTTTCTAATGTCTTCTTGTGTTCTCTGCATTTTCACTAGGACCCTTTTCCTTCGCCTTATTCTTCTCCATTTATTTCTTTATTTCTTTATTTCTATTTCGTAATGTCTCCTGCGTCTCTATGTTGCGTATTTCCTCATCTGTCTCTATGCCGCTCTGACAACGTTGCCCCTGGCAACCGATAGCCGTGGATGCCATCATGGCGGACGGGCTCAAACCCCTCCCCTCCCCAAAAATCACGTGACTCCTCATTCTCAATAGTGCGACTGCGGTCCACTTAAAAAAAAACAACAAAAAAAAACGGTTAACCGTGTACACGAATAAAAATGGGTCGTGTAACCGTTTACAATTTTTTGCAACCGTTCACACCCCTAATTTTGACAGATGTGCCCGAAGTTACTTCTTTACAAACTCGTTGATGACCCACATTTAGAAAAACATGTACTTTTAATTCAGCCTTGGGTGAAATCGAAGCGTAGTGTCTGTGTGCTTCCACCTTTACTGAATGCATGCCATGCGAGCTCCCGCGGCTGGGGATACAATTCTTATAGGGGGTAACTACATTCGCCAGCTTCCTCCATCTTCTTCGCCACCTTTTTAAATAAATCGCCGTTTCTCGTTTTCCAACGGCGACAACAACACGACTATCGCCTCCTTCTACTTCCGGCTTATGGCCCCCGGAAAAGATCTCGACTATGCGCAGAACGCATAATCCAATCCCAATCCGTACATGCACGTTTAATGCGACTATGAGAAACCCAATTCAATTTGATTTTAGCTCGACTAAGGTGTATAGATGCATCTTAATAATCCAATCATAGTTGGACTAACCCAATAATTAGACTTTCTTGAGTGTCATGTAAGCGCACTGGCTGTGACACATGTCTTATTTACTAAAACTGTGTCTCATAAATGTTTAGGCAGTAAAGGATGTTGTTTACATTGAATAGCCTTTAACAAGTATTACCTTTTTGGGCTTTGCTTTTTCCTTGGACATATTTTGTCAGGACAAGTTGTTTTAAAAAAAATGGATTCAGACAAGGAGATATACACTGGTGCACAAAACAAACAATAATACAAGGTCAGAACTGCATTTTAATTTATTAGGGTTAACAATTTAGTGTTAGTGGTACTAAATCAGCACAATTGTCGACATTCACAATTCACGCTTGGAACAAAATAACATTTTTTTGATTGCTGTTTCAAAAGCAATTTTACATACAATAGTTAGCGAGGGTGCCCCATGCCCTAACCGTGAAACTGACTGTTAAATTAAAATGGCTGAAGTGTGCTTAAGCAGTACAGCGAGGCCAAGGCTGCATGCTCGGATGCAATTATGACAGCGCATGAATAATTATCCCACCAAAGTAAAGTGGAGCAAATTTCTCTCTGACTGATGTACTTAAAAGTGGCCAAGTGTTCTAAAGAAGGACGGGCTCAAATAGGCTCTTCAAATTGTATGAGCCTTAGTCCTTTCACATTGTGTAAATCATGCATGCGTTTTACACCACCGCACTGCGGTAATTGGTCATTTTCTTAGCTCTGGGTTCTCAATTCCAAGTCTGTCATATCCATGTCCTTCTCCGCCCCTCTCATCATTCAAAACCTCCCCAGCAGTCTTTCAGGCTGGTGATTCCCGGGCCCGGCGATTGATTATGGCGCCCTGGCGGCTGGTGCGTTCCCTCCAAACTGCAATCGTCTGCACAAGTTTGTCCGTCTGGAGAGTTTTGTGGACGGGAGTCAAAGTTGTTATTCGTCGCTGTCCATCTGCTTCGCTGTGTGTGATTCACTGGGGTGTGAGGTAGCTCCACGGAGATGGGGGAGTGCAGGGAGGGCGGGGGGGTGGCGGGGTGGGTGCTTGGCGTGCTTCTACTGGACGCCGCCACGTCGCATTAGGCGGCAGGCGGTGAGCGTGGTGAGGGTTGCTGCTCAGAGGTTGGCGTCGGTCAGGGGGAGGGAAGGGATGTCTCCTTTAATCAGCCCAGGCTTGCCGTGCTCGTCACCGGGTGCCAGCTCAATTTCACAGCACTTTTGGTACAAAGACAGAGTGCGGCCCATGTTCACTTCCAATTTGATTGGATGGCAATTTGAATTATTTTTCCCTCCAAAGAACTGCATCCCTCCAAGGAAATGTAGGATGCATAGCCAGTGCAGGACACGACAATAACCGAACGAAAGACTCAGACTTGATCTGTCTGCAAAGTAATGGGACGGGATGGGCTCTATACACGCTGAAGCATAGAGAGAGGAACAAAGCATTTCTTTTGTATTTTTTCCTTCGGAGAGTTGCAAACGGCACAATTTCCAGATGGAATTGAGTCCAAGGTCAGCTGAAGATGAGAGGACAAGGCACAGGTTGATTTGCGAGAATAAATGTTATTGATTGGAGGCATGAACCATTCATCACACTAGAGTTGCTTTAGGGCTAAAAAGACTTCTCATGCTCCATCTGACCAGGTGACATCCAATGAAACCTTATAATGATGAGATATGAGGGGGAGTGGCCTTTAGAGGTCACAATGCCCAGTAGTACTTTTTCTCATTTGCTTCGCTGCCCTGAGCAGGCTAGAAGGTGCCGTTTGCAGTCACACAACCCTTTTTTATTTTTATGTACCGGGCTGTAATCAGTTTTTATATAATAATTCCCGCACATATCCCTCGTGGCAGTCCTTATGAATTGGGTACCACAATATCCAGAATGTGGTGGAACCGATATTGGGCACGCCCTGCTAACTATTAGGATCAACAAAGCCCGATATGACGGAGCGGAGTCCATGCTCCGTGACTAGTTTTATTGAAATTACCGCGTTTTCTCACATCAAATTATGTAGAGTTGGCCCATGTATAGCTTGCCGTAGTGCACCATCGCTCTCTCTCTCTCTCTCTCTCTCTTTCTCATTCTCTCACCGGCATCTTATTTTCGGAGCACGGTAAATTGGTTTTGCAAACCTTGAATTAGACGGCCCCCTTCTCCCATCACAATGTAGCCACCATCCCCCCCCTTCCAACCCAAACACACACACACACATTTCCATTATGGCCTCTGTCTATGAGTGATTGCCTGCATGCAGAGATGAAAGGGTAGCCTGGGAACCGATGCGATGAGGCAAGCGGGACGCGATAATGAAATGAAATGAGGCATGAACATAGTGCCGTGGCTGTTATCACTTAAGAACACGGTGAGAGGAGGTGGGGGGGAGGGCGGGGTAAGGTATAAACGCCAAACAGAAGTCTCCCCACCGGATATCTCCACGGCCATCGCAGCCCGAGGCGTACAGACGGCACCGGGGTGACAAACACTTCGTGGCTGCAAAGCGTAGGTGTGGGTGTAGCCGGTGGTGTAGGTGGCGGTGGTACTGCGGGTAGAAGAGAGAGGGGAGGGAGCGGGGAGTGCAGGAAGGGGGAGGGGGATCGAGGGTGGGGTGGGTGGTGGTGAATTACATCCCCTCTTAGAATCGCAGCAGAGGTTAAAATAAGAGGAAGTGGAGCGGTGAGGTGAAGTTGCAACAGCCTTAATCTGATCCTCAATCTAGACCTGTGGGTTCTAATTTCAGAGGTTTTGCGGTTGTGCGATGCCTGATCCCTCTCAGTTTTGGGGTTTGGTGTTTTTATCTACCTCCATCCATAACATTGATTACGTTGAAGCTAATCCTTTCCATCACACACAATGTAACCTTGGCGATTCTGTTATTTGAGGTAAGCCGTACCTGCTATTGGATCTTTATGTGACAAAACAAGTTTAATCAGACCATGTAAGCACAAGGTTTCAATGTTGGCATGCGGTGTTCAAACCGAAGCCATGACGATTCCTCCCTTTGTGCTGTTGAATAACTATGCGTTAAAGGACAAATATTATGTCAAACTCTGGGACACATGTTCAGAGTTGATGAACGTGTGTCCCATTTTTTATTGCGACAATTTGCTATTAATAAAAATGGTTTCAATGTTACTTTCATCACACAGTAGGGTTTAGCTTAAACGCTACATTAATGTTATCTTTATTTATTTTTGAGTGATTTCACACCTGAGCTGTTTGTTCGAACCTTGGACCCTTTCCTCCTGATAGTGCGATTCATTTTGGGTGGTGTGAACTCATTTGAACTGGTGCGGACCAACAAATTAACCTTGGTAATCTTCCAAGTGAACTCAGGTTTGTTAGTTTGGGATGAGAACGTGATCTGAACTATTGGAAGCAAACCAAAAAATAGTGTATTTTGGATTGAATGTGGTATGTTTTGCTGCACACTGGGAAATCAGTAGCGGAGTCAGTTTGACTCAAACTAAATAAAACAATTATAGGTCATGGTCACAATTATAGGTCACAATTATAGCTCACATCACAGAGATGCTTGTGGTAACACACAAAAACCTGTTTTAAGTTTTGTTGTGTGTTAATGTAAATAATATTTTGATATTATTTATAATGTAAATAATGTAAATTATATTTTGTGAATAGATAATGTAAATTATATTTTGTGACAGAATGTTGACATGGGGCTCTGTCACATGGTAGATCAATGTTGCATAATGGTCAAGAAGCTTTGTCGACAATATATATATTTAGTCTTTTGTCGTTTGTTTACAATGACAGTTGAATGAAGATCAAGTCGACCAAACTATAGGTGTGAAAGTGTCCATGGTACATTTCAGAATTAATTATTGTTTGAGGTTTTGACTATGTCCTTTTTCATTAGCCAAACTCAGATTCAGGTTTACAGTATAGAGGCCGGATCGGCCATTTTGTTTCCTCTACAAAGGACCACGCTTTGAGTTTGATAATATTGAGTGTGTTACTATTGCTATCTTTGCTGTATTATAAACTATGTTTATTTGCATTGCATATGTACAGGCATGATTATCATCATTATCATCATATTATTGTCATTCTAAAGCCTTGATTAATTTTGCTTCAGTTTCACGTAACAAACCTGTATCATGTAATGACCTCAGTAGTATAATTATTAATTATACTACTATATAATTATTATTATAAGTATAATTAACTCACTTAATCCATTCATTTTAAATTGTTTGTCGGTTATTTGTGGCATATATTAAGTGGACAGGTTTTTTTTATGAGTTTGTATTAATTATGGCATGCATTGCAAGTACACATGATGTGCAAATGTCCAAATGTACAAACACACACATACACACACACACACACACACACACACACACACACACACACACACACACAGGCCTGTGCATACACACGCATGCACACACACACACACACACACACACACACACACACACACACACACACAATAAGTTGGAATAAGTTTGCTTTTCCTTGTCCTGCTTTCCCTTGTGAGGGTATAACCTTGTGATTACAACATGCCAATACCATTGATTCATATCTGGCACCGTGGCATTTAGTTTTGTTCACACTGAACCCCATGGAAGGTAATTAAGCAAGGTTGGGACACATCATAACGGGAGTCCTTGGTCAGCGCTGAAAGCCCCCTGTGTTTTTACAGCCTCATAGATTTTAATGAGAAGTCGATACTGCCCTTGGTTCACTCTGAATGCCACACATATACCCCTTTTTCAAACACGCTTTCTTTTTCGTCGTAGGAAAGACATCTTGGAATAACTGCACCCCCACCCCCCTCCCCCATCTGTGACGAAGACGGACAGGCAAGGTATTATCGGCCTAAGTAGGGATGGGTCAGAATATTCAATTATTCGATTATTCGTTCCTGAGGGTCAAAGACGATTTTCAACATTTGGACCGTTAACATTTTTTCCCATTCAAATAAACAAGAATTAACGGACGGAACTAATGTTGGTTCTGTAGCACTATTAGTTTTTTATTATTATTATTAATCATGTACAGAAAAACAATACACAAGCATAAATATTAATATATATACATACAACACAAACACTGATCACTGTTAAAGTTTGTTTTTTTGCGTTTAAGATATTAAGTGATTTCTTGCCGATGATCCATGGCTGCCTTTGTGAATGTTGGCACACATCGAATAATCGATTATTCGTTCATACCACCCACTGATTATTCGACCATGAAAAATTGGAGTTATTCACACCCCTATTAAAAAGTCAATTTCTTAAGCCCCTTATTTAAAGGTATGGTGTGATAAGCTAATACTCCATAGGGTAAACATACCCGACAACAAGCGGACTCAGAAAGAAAACATGAAAATCGTCCCCTATTCTTGATGGGATTATCTCGTCGTTTTTTGTCATCTTCTTGATGCTGGTGGGGTGTGTGTGTGTTAGAGGTATCTCGAAGAATTGTGAGAATTTCTCAAGTCAATATAAAATATGCTGCTGTGGGCCTAATAGAAGGTAGTATATTCATTGCTTTGCATTTCCCTCATCACATTCCATTCCTGCCTCTGTAAAATATCTTAATCACATGGTTTATTCCAAAGCATTTATTTCGAGAGTTTAACCATCATAACTTGTAATTTCTATCTTTGAAAAAAATCTATTGGGTGTTAAGTGATTGAATCAGCCATGGAATGCAAAGTATGTCATTGCATTTCTATTGCATGGTCTTGGGAGCCATGAATTTAAATCACTTTTGACCATTGCTAAATGTTTGTCTAAAATGTGCTTATGAATCCGCTATCTCAACAGCTGCAGCTTGTTTTTGGTTGAAGTGCATCTCTTTATTCTTACTCAAACTAGCTCATGGTTGATTGATTGGAAAACAGTTTTGCATTGTCAGGTCCGGTACCTTCCCCGAAGACTAAGACTGAAACTCATGAAGTACACTTCTGACGTCTTGAATTCATCGGCTGACTCACCGGTGTTCTTTGTGAAAGATATGAATACGTTCTGAATGAAAAGGCTCCTCTTTGAAAGGCTTGAAGATGATGTATAATCAAAGCAGTGATTTATGGTGTCACATGCTAATTTGAATAATAGCACATTGCGCCATAAGCATCGCCGTCAAAGTCCTTGAATAAGTCCCTCTAGCAATCACTGAAGCTGATATCTTGATGTGATTTATTATCACACAGGATGGTAACTTGGCCCGACAGAGCATGTAAGCATTCTGAAGGGGGCGGATTCGCCAATCAACCGCATTTGACCTCATTTAAATTGACGACACATCCATTCAAATGCATAGATATATTGTCTTTTTTGACACAGCAAACCGTCTCTTGGCTAGAAATCAGCGGCCACACATATTGCCTTGGGAATGAGTTGAGAAGCGTACTGCACTACACGTTGCGTTCTGTATCTGCTTACATTTTTGTAAGCATCTTTTTCTAATAAAATGTAATTGTACAGACATCAAGTTCTGAGGAAACGAGAGTCACAAGATCGGCCTTCAAAGAGTACAATGCATCAGCATGACACTGATATGAGTCATGGAGTTTCAGCTTCAAGATTGAAGACGGTTCAAAGAAAAAGTAACATCTACAAAAGTAGTCAAAAATAATACATGAACAACAAAGCAAGATGGACATCAGAGCCACCAGAAGTAATGCTTGAGTAGTGAAAACCTGGCCCAAACTTCTAGTGAACACATACTGAAGATCTGAAAAAATACAGTTCACCTTGAATAATGCAGCTGATTAGCAAGAATAAGTATTCTACAAATCACACAAACAGCAATTTTTGTTTCCAACACTGTTTCTAACATCAAGACAAAGCACATCCAGTACTGTGTTTACTGTGCGTTACCCTCATGTTTTCCTTACAAACAAGAACACATTTGCTTTATAGGGTTAATTTTTTATAATGGTATTCTGTGAAAAATGCTAATCTGGCAACAGGATGTTATTCAGTTAGAACACAATTACATAACATACAAGCAATCTCTGCTTCTTCCAGAGGCTCCATTAGAATGCCCTTACAGCACCCTCACCCCCACCACCCCTATAATTTGCACCCTATGGCCAGCTGCGGAGGTCTACTGCTGAGACACACACACACACACACACACACACACACACACACACACACACACACACACACACACACACACAGAGCTTCCCATTATGAAACTCACATTGACCTAATGCAGTTAGTCCATGTATCCGATAGCAGACAATATGTTCCATAGGGATTCTTGTTTGGCACAGGAGTAAGACGCAGGAAGTGATACGTTTCAAACAGGACTTCCACAAGACACATGGTTTCAATGATATATAGTCCTTGAAGCAGGTGGCCAAGTGAAAATCTCCTCTAGCCATATTATGTCTTGCAAAAATAATGAATAGATTGGAAATTGCAATGATGAAGGTGGTTGAATGCACCTCTACATCATCAACAGTTAGGCACAATTCAAATTGAGTTAGGAATGCCCTTGTTACAGAAAATAGGGTAATTAATCTTGACAGATGCTTGTTTGGCTTGGCTCCATTGTAAGTGATTCCAGAAAGAAAACAATGCATTCCAATTGATTAATTGTGCATTTATACCACCACTGGCCTGCTGCAATGATTAAATGATTGTGGTTGAATTGGCTATGGAAATTACACATCACAACTATCATACTGTGCATTTGGTTTGGTGCTAGCTAGCGTTAATACAAATATTTTACATGCCTGAAATTATAGTTTAGAAAAGGATGCCACTCAATTAATATCAGAAATGTTCACAGAATAACAATTGTATCCGCTTTTGTTGCGATTAGTTGCATCTTGCAGTGATGACGGGAACCTTTCAAGACCTACTCCGAAAACATGAATTCTTGCCCCAAAGGCCTGTATCAATCACCGTGATGGATAGCACACAATAGTAGTTGTCTGAAAATGATCATTCAGTATTGATTCTGTGCTGCTGGGTCAAGTAGTACGGAACTTGTAGACACGTCCAGACACTTGACCGCACTCAATGTCATAACACACCTCAGTGTCAGGGCTGACACAAATATTCATTAATCTTTGAAGAGCACACACACGAATGTTGGGGTAGCGATCATTTTAAATAAAATTGTCCCAGATTTAAGACAGCTTTCATGCCTTCTGGAAGCTATCATTTGAATGGTAGTGGCACACCAGGAACAAAGCACTTTCTCAGTGTCAAGACATCGCCAATAGCAAGAAATAACTCTACCAAACCATAGATGTTACATTTTCATAAAGGGTCAGTTGTGCCAAAAGCTGAAATTGAAATTGGCGAGCTCGCTGGAGAGAATTCGATTTTATTTGTATTTATTTTTTCAAAGCACACAAACAATACAGGAAAAAAAACCTAGGAGCACATACCTTTTTATCTGTGTGATCTCTTGATTCATCGTAGGAGCCATATTGGTCTAGGCAATTGGAGATTTGACACTTGCTCCCACTACTGCATTCAATCACTGGCTCGGTCGTGGATTGCTAGTGCCTTGCTCCTTACCTGAGTTCTGAAGCCATGACAGATGAAACGCATCACCCTGAGTCATCCATCAGCCCATTGCACAGCATAAGAACCAGCATTAGTGGGAATCAAGCCATTTATCTATTTACCATGCAAGATACGATTCCTTGTGTTGTCGAAAGCGATATATAAGAACTGCTGGATAACTGAAATCACACATTGAAAGTCACTTACAATTCTGTATAAACTCTTTTGATCGATCCCAAGGCTTGGATATGTATCGCCTTTGTGCATTCAGTAAGGGACAACGTTATAAAGAAGAAAAACTCCACGATCAAAATACGCTGTGATTCCATGATAAAAAGGTCAGTTGTTTCAAAACGATACTTTTAGTAGTCCACTATATCGGCAGGCGGGGGGCTAATTCTGGACAGCTGTAGGACACTCGCCGTCGCCGCTGCCGCTGTCACCTGGAATTGCAGTCTGATAAAGTAGATGATGGATGGGGCTGTCAGTCAACCACCAGCAGGGCCTCTCCAGGATGCACCTCTGGGCTATTCAACAGCGAAGCCAATCTGTGAAATCGGGGACAAGTCACCCTGCACATTACCTTATCGCCATGCCGCCGTGCCCCAGGAGACGGCCTCTTTTTTTTCTGCATTTTGTCATTTGAGTAATGGTCCACATTTGTTAGGGTTTGCTGCCGGTGAGTTATGAATTATCTAAAAGATGCAGATAATACTTACATTTCCGGCGAGAGCACAGGCATTAGAGTTATCACCCTTTATATGAAGGTGGCAAAGATAGAATGAAGAAAAAACAACGTCTGAATGTTCCCTCAGTCGTTAAGATGTATGTGAGATGTTCATAGTTAATATTAGCTACGTATATAATGAGGCTCTCCTATCCTTGCCTATTATTGTACCACAACATCTGCTGTATTTGATTATGGTAGCAAGTCAGGTGTTTAAATAATGCAGATAATAAAGTGGTTTAATAATCCCTATACAAACATTGACGCAGACTAGTTAAAGGAGGAATAACGTTATCCTTTTGGCTCTATTGCTCAGCGCTTGGAGTTATTCTGTTAACCAGACAGACGTAGTTCTAGTAGCCCATTGCTCATGTGCTTAACTGACATGAATAGTATCGTTGGCTAACCCAAAATCCAGCCAAATTGTCAACATATCATTCTCTGTCCCCTTTAGTTGGATGCATCTGTAGCTGAGACATTTTGTATCATAGTTGTGTCCCATGCGTCAAGAGTCACCTGCTTAGTGACAGGGTTACTTTTTCTTTCTGCAATGAATTAGCAGGCTGTCAACTCTATGACATTTCTGTGATGAAAACTGAAGAAATCATGAAATAATGAAGACCATTGTGTTCCTGTACGTCTTTCTTATGAAATCCAATCTTGTTAAGTCGGTGGCAATTGAGATAGAAGCAATAACACTGATCACCCTGGTAACGCTATGCGATGGCCCTGAACCCAGTAGTGAGGTCCCAAAGTGTCTGAGGGTATTGTTGTCAGTACCGATGGCGGTGGAGGGAGGGACACATCACAAGGCCCTCTTGCTACCGAACCGGGTGAAGGACACGGTTGTCATTAAGAAAACAGTCTGCTCCTTTAATTAGCTGCAGGGCCAGGCTGGAGTTCGGTATTTTCTGTATTGACTGGCACTTGTTCATTAAGATGGTGCTTTGGAGATAATGATGAGAAGGTGGGGGGGAGGGACATGGTTATTCAGCTGAATTCAGCTGCCATGTATTTCAAATCTTTGTCAAGTTAGTTTTATTTTTGGTTTATGGTTCCTGGCAAGAAAGGGAACACTAATGTGTAATATGTTTCTCCTCATAATTCACATAGTTGAACATTTTACGACCTCATTATCTTAGAGTTAGGTACTTTTATTTGATATCTGGGTTCTTGTATGTATGTATTTCCAGACTGGTGCGTAATGTTGTGTGCACATTATGATCATTAAAAGCATTGCAATTAGTACATACTTAAGTTCCTAGCTATAACCTTTGCTATAACTATCAAAAAACGTCCACAACCATATGTGCGTTGATCGGCTTTAAACTGATGTAGGAGAGGGAGATGGAGAGTGTAGGACTACCATCTGTTGTTGGAAGAGCATTATTCAGACATTCATACTTGGATACGTAAGAACGCAGATGTGTGCTTATGATAAACAGACTGCGCATTAGATCTTATTGAGTTATTACAAAACTAGTATCTATTAAGATGTTCATGGCTTTCTTGTGCATACAGTATAGAGTAACTTGTAGGAATAAGATAAGGTACAGTATGTGAGTTATGAATCCCTTTATTTAGACCTGATTAGAAATGTGTTTACCTAAACTTTCAGGGATTGAATATAGTGTAAACAAAAGTAAAAAGACACCAGAAATTGTCTGTGAATAGAAGAGCAACTTGTCGTTAAGGGATATTAGTAACTAACCCAATTAATACAAATATTTTATATATCAATTATTAAGAAAGACAAACAATATGATATGTTTAAAGGCTTCCTGATTAACGGTCAAATTAAACATAGGGATTAAAACAGGAACAGAATTATTTCATGCAAGTGGGCCTCACAACCCAGGCTTTGATGCAAGTTTTGAAATCACTCAATTTTGTTTTTCTCCCTCCATCACTTTCTCTTGCTCTCGCTACTTCGGCCTCTCTACACTTCTGATGCTGATGCCAGGCAATTATCCAAACGTTTACAAGCGGAGCATCCGAGAATATTCTGAATTTTGATTAAATGTAAATGCTTACAAAAGTCTACTGGCTACTTGGGTTTTGAGCTATTTCAGAAACCTTTTTGTGATGTTAATCCAAAAAAAGCCTCCACAGACTTGAAACTTTCTGTTATCCCTGCGCAGCAGCTGCAACAGGCATTTTATACAATCTCTCTGGGGCTGTGAAATGCTACGCCTTTTGGGCTTTGAAAGGCCGCTATGTAAGCATGTCATTTAGTTCCTCTTTTTTAACTGAGGACACAGATATGGTGATTTTGCGCGGGGTGGCCCTTTGGATGGGAAGGAAATAGGGTAATCGGCCCCTGTGTGGGGAGGCTCCGAGCGGGGGCCTCAGTGCTTGCTGAAGTGGCCCTCCTCATACCTTCTCTGCTTCTCCTCTCTCCTCTTCTCTCTCTCCCCACCCCACCTCTCCTCTCCTCTCCATTCCTCTCCTCTCTTCTCCACTCCTCTCCTCTCTTCTCCACTCCTCTCCTATCCTCTCCTCTCCTTGCTTCTGATTTCCTCTCTGCTCCACTCTGCTCTCCTCTCCTCTCCTCTGCACTACTCTCCTCTCCTTTGATTTCCTCTCTATTCTGCTCTCCTCTCCTCCCCTCTGCTCTGCTCTCCTCTGATATCCTCCCTGCTCTCCTCCTCTCCTCTGAATTCCTCTCATCTGCTCTGCTCTGCTCTCCTCTGATTTCCTCTCCCCGCTTCTTCTCCGCTCACCTTTCAATCCCTTTCCTCTATCCTCTTCTCTCCTGTCCTCCCATCCCCTCCCCTTCTCTTCTCTACTCCCTTCTCAACTCCTTTCCTTTCTCTCTCCTCCTCCCCTCTCCTCTGCTCTCATCTGACTTTCTCTCCTCTGCTCTGCTCTCCTCCCTCTCCTCCTTCCCAATGCTCCTATCTCACAAACCCCAATCTTCGCTCCATCTTCTCATCCCCCCCTCTCCTATTCTCCCATTCTCTCCTCTGATCTTCTTCCCTCTCCTCCCCTGGTTGACCTGGCTCCCCTCTGCTCTTCTTTCCTCCTTTCCTCTCTCCTCTCCACTCCTCTCTCCTTCCCTCTCACTACGTTTCTCTTCCCCCCACCTTCCTCCTCTCTCCACCCTGGCTGGTGTTCAGATCCTCCAGTGGCACTGTGAAATAAAAGATGACAGCTTTTGGCCTCGGTGGACAGAGACCCTCCCCCCCGCCGGGTGGTTTGGCAACAGGGCACTAGAACCGCCCCCACCTCATTTAATCCCTAAAAGTGTGGGTCCAACGAACATATAAAAAAAATGCATCTTTCTGTTAATATGCTTACTGAACCCATAACAGGATGAAAAACCATTCAGAATTTAAGCGTTGCCGTTCCCAGCCAAATATGTCTCTTGGCAATACACACACACACACACACACACACACACACACACACACACACACACACACACACACACACACACACGCACACATCCTAGCTCTCATACAAATGTGTGTAAAGTCTTTGAGCTGCTCCGTGTGTTTGTGTGTTTGTGTGTGTGGTGCAAATATTGCTGAAGGTATACAGGGTGTAGAGAGAGAGAGAGAGCGAGGGAGAGGCAGGGACCCTCGACATATGAAGCAGCACAGGAGTACCAGAGGAGAGTCCAGCTCCACAAATTACAATTAGGATTTTTCCCCTTCTTCATACGTCCCCCACCAATCCCCCCTTCCTCCCCCGCCAACACCAACTGCCATCACCATGACAATCACCTTCTCTCCTCACACCTACCCGCTCCCCGCCACTCAAGGCAGGTGTTGGACGTGGGCGGGACCATTAGGTGTTAGATGAAGAGCCGGGGGGGGGGTCGGGCGGGGGGGGGGAGCGGGGGTGATGATGATGATAGTGTGTGCGTGTGTGTCGCATGTCGTAAACGAGACGTGAGGACGTTATGGACTTGTTCAACACACGCTGTTCAATAAATGCCACATATGGCAAGCATAGGAGGAGGAGAAAGCTAGTTTGGTACCTTTGGCTTCGATCTCTGTCGAGGCATCAATGGAGCGTCCACTGGTGTGAAGGGTGAGGCGCTCGCCCCAAGGACACCAGACGTGACGTGTGGAAAAAGCATTGTGGACACCTAAATAGCACCTGGCTGACGAGCCACGTAACCAGACACACTCCTGCACTCGCGCCAGCAGAATCAATTAACGAGGTCATCTATAATTTAAAACTATTGATTGGCGAGAAGCAGCTGCACTAATTGTGAATAGACTCATGTTGCATTGTGTGTGAGAATCACCCCGTGTCATCAAAATCACAGTGCAAGTGTGAGCGAGGGAGAAAGAGGTGTGTGTGTGTGTGTGTGTGTGTGTGTGTGTGTGTGTGTGTGGGTGTTGTCAACCTTAGTATTGAATCATTTTGATTGTAGAATTGTATTGATAATGCAATTAACTTGAGAGGAAAAATACTTTGACTGGGCAGAATCACAGTTGAATAACAATGGAAGTTAATAAACAATCGTTCAACTTGATGCTTCACTTGGCAAGGCCGACAGTATCAGAAGAAAATTGAGTTCATAACAACGTTTCTTATATTCTGTACTAATTGTTTTCCTTGCCATAGGGAAACAGTATTACGAGCAAGATTGTGATATAATAGTGTGATATCAAGAACTGCAAGAATTTTATAAACATATGACAATAACCAGTAATTGAAAATGTTAAAAGATTCAAGTATCTCTTCTCATTAGGCAAAACGATAGATAAAAACACAGAGACACATTTTTATAAATAGATGAGACCAAAACGGATGCACAAGATAATGGCATACTCTGCTTTTAGCTAGCTACTTTTTTTCTTTCCATTTTTCCTGTGGAAGCCTTGATCTCAATCAAGCCTTCCGTCAAACCGAAGCTATTGTTTAGCACTGCTTGTCCCGTGATGAGCTCTCACCAGGATTGGGCCCTATTTAAAGAACAAAGATGTGTGATTGCACAGTGACACCGGCTACAAACATAATCTCAATGGCGGGGTGCTCTCATTACACTTTCTGTGTACAGCGGAACCGTTTTTATAGGAATCCTTTAATGCAACTTTTAGCCAAGGGCCACAGCATTCACATTGGTAGGGTCTTGTTTTTCTTATTGCATTTTTTTCAGTGTATATAATTATTATCAGCGTCAATTTTATACATCCTCTGCACAAAAGATTAAGACAAACAGTTGCATAGAAAATTCTTTATTAACGCAATATTTGCTGACTTGTTCACACGGTGTACTCATTATCAGCAGTGATTAGCCAACTGATTATCTGATCACTGCAGTTCAATCAAAGCCTCTCAAACTAATAAGCAGGGATGTAACCATCAGTCAGCAAACTATTGCTTGCAAACGTCTGGCTTAACTTGCGATACCAGCTTGTCTGAGATGCTGACTGCTATGAGTGGGCCTTTGTTCCACTTCCATCGCTCTTTCTTCCCTCCGCTTGTGTACTCCTTACACTCAGCCTCATTCACAGAGCAGGCTGCTGCATTTGACCCTGGTGAAGACGCATTGCTAATCTTGCGATGCAATGGCCGAGGCACTTAATCATCCGTGAATCACTAGACTTCTTACTCATCAAAGCACCCTGGTGGATCAAAGCAGAATGGTGAGATATGGAGTTGGTTCATCAAGTCCATAAAGGCCTTTTAATTTGTGGTATGTTTTCAAACCCTCATTATTATTGAGAGAATTGCACCTAAAAAGCATACAATGGAAAGGCTGCTATATTTAAGAGGCAAAAAATAAAATAAAAATCAATGGGTGTCATTGCTCCAAAGAAGAAAACTAATGTTAATCTATACCTCTGAATAATTCACTAGCCCTGAAATCACAGACACAGCCATCCATTATTTGACGTCCCACCAAAACGTTGTGTCTTCTCTGTATTCAAAGTTATGCATAAAATGTGAGAGATTTTGACGTGGCTTTTTTCTCTCTCTCTCCTTCTCTCTCTCTATGTCCCTCTCTCTCTCTCCCTCTCCCTCTCCCCATCTCTTTGTCGTTCTCCCCCTCCTGGTGTAAGTGGATTTTCTATGAGCTCCATTCTGTGTGAGGACTGGTTATTGGCAGGCGTCTCAGTCTCAGCAGTTCCAGCTGTGATGGATGGGCCAGGTGGCACACTCCATCCTCCGGGTGCGCCCCAGAATTGCTGCTCCATCATTTTTCATGACCTTACATGCTTGATTGTGCTGCCGCAGATACCTCCGTGCCAGCGCAATAACAAAAGGCTCCTTCATTTGCATGAATGCGCTTAATGATCACAATTTGCTGTCAGGGTTTGGGTAAATAATCCCCTATTTACATGGGCATCTTTGACAGCATCCAAAGGCACGCTGACATTACATACACGTCTGCATGCGTTTCTTGGAAATGTCCCGGACACTTTAAGGAGCATGAGCGCACGCCTACGGACGTGCCCTGAATGCCGGATGACGGGGCTTTTCGCACAGAGTGTAAACGGCTGGTGCCAAGATGTGATTAAGTTGAGGGAATCTAAGAGGGTCCTCGGCTGACAAAGCGGTCGGATTACTTTTTTTTTTTTTTTTCCTCTCCCACTACAGCATAACGGCTGTCCATCAGAGGCTGTGTGGTGTGATCAAATATCTCTGTGGGAAGTGGCAGGCCTGCCAATCAGCACCCTTCAGAAATAGCATACTGTGCACAGATGTGAATACAACACGAGCATTAAGCACAGGGAAGGACTGTACTATGCTGTATTGCTCATGTAGTTATGTGAGCAACACACATACATATATGTGTATATTCCAGCAATAGGGAATTGTGATCAGAATTTTGGGAAACACTATGTACTGAAATACATTTCAGTCATAAGTAATATAAAAGCTTTTAGTTAATGATTCACCAATCATTAACTAAAAGCTTTTAGTTAATACTTCACCAATCATTAACTAAACACTAATTTACAATTTAATGAACAATGAGCTTATCATTAACGGAACATTTATGTACATTTTTAGATGATTAATAAGTAATATGTTAAATGGCCCTTATTTTAGCACCAGATGTGATGTCGAATAGCCAGGTCTAAATATACCATCTAGTTACAATTTTTTGGGGTGTTTTTGGCTGAGAGTCCTTACGAAGGAGGGGGGAGGGGCGTGTTATCCCCATGGTTACAATCCACAGCAACTTTTTGATACTTTTCTGTGCACCATCGTTGTGTATGAGTGTTATAATGAGCGATTCTGTATATGAAATGCGCTACACACCGTTGCGTTATACTATAAGCTTACAAGAAGCTTGGACGCAGACATCATTAGAAGGAGCTTCACCATCCACACACAGCGTTGCGGTATACTAAAGATGTCCGGGAACCCTAACCCCCTCTTGGATGCGAAACACCAAAATCAACGGCTTCCCAGAATGAGCTCCACATATCCGTACATCCACGCACACTGTGACGTTAAAGTGTCCAAGAAGCTCAACTTTCCCTGGGAAGCCACGGTTAACATCGATCTGGTTAGTTCATCATTAACTAAAGGTTTAGAAATTAACTTTGACACAACGTTATTATAATGTATTCCCTGATGTTTTAATTGTAACCTTTTCACTCAATAACAAATGTGAAATACATATATACATGCATACATAGATATTCACAAGAAAATGCTGAAACCAATATACGGCTGTAGTGAAATGTACACACACACACATACACACACACATTGTATTCTTGCTTGTTGTTAGGTTAGAAAACGGGCCGAAAGTGCAGGAAATATCCATTGCCTTTATGTAAATTCTCTGGTCAGTCCACCTACGCCAGAGCAACAAAACTGCAGAGGAACAGAGGGGCCAAAGGCAAATTCTCAGTTTGCCTGTTTAGATACATACATGCTCTCTAACACTGAAACGCTGCATGGACCATTTGACCTCTGACCTCCAGCTGATTCCTTCTTCCCACCTTTTGAACACTGGCTTTGTTAAAATGTTCTTATCGGTGATGGTCACAGTTGTTCCGAAGGTCCTGTTTTACAGTCTTGTTTAGTATTTCCCTTCAATGTAGATGCTGCAATGTTTTGAATTGACATCATTCAAGCGGGCACAATTTAGGTTTAATGTTCTCTAGTCAAGTATCAGATAAGATACAATAACATTTGATCGATCCTCGATCCTCGAGACATTCAATAATAGCTAATAGCTAATAGCTAATAGCTTCATCCACACAGGTATTTTTTGCATTATAAAGCAAAGCAATATGAAACCTGACAGGATAAACAAACACTAAATGAGTGCAAATATCTATATATAAAGCACACAATAACAAGCATATGAGATATAACCCTTGGAATGCATTGTACACCAATATTTCATATTTGGTAACAATGTCAAGGTGTTTTTTCCATGCGTTTCGCCTTTAAGTTTAACTTCAGCAACGGTCTGCAGAAACAGCAATAACATTTCCAACAAATTAATTCAGCCGTCAGACTGAGTAGTCCATCAGATGTCATGCAACAAATGAAAATTAAGCTTTTTGCACACACTATAACGTACATTCCTTCTGTAAATATAAAGAGAAAACCCTCCAAATAAATATGCAAATACATCTGTTTGGGATATTAATTTAAGTCAACAGCATGACAAAGACTACGCAGCTGCAACACCAACATTGTATATGTATTCAATATCCTTGTTATTACCGAAAACTTTGCCAGAAGTTATTTATTTTAAAGTGAGAAGATTGCAGATAGGTTGGATGTTCCTTCCCTAGCCTGTTCCTATCCTACCAACATCCAACTAATATACTGTACACAACATTACCTATCACAATCACATGTTACATAATATCTAACATCAGGGGTCACACTGAAAGGATGGTTAGAGCCAGACGATTATTTTTTTAACTATGCTCACAAGAGTGGTTTGAACCTCTATTAACTTACTTATAGCCTGTACTTGAGTTAAAGGACAGGATAGACAACATTTCAAATTTTCTCTCCTAGGTCCAAAATGTATGCTACAGTTGAATATTGTCAACACCACAAAAAATTTTTTTTATTACATTTTGGTTTTAAACTGGCGTTAAACGGTCAAGTATTTTGTCAAATTGACAGATTCTTTGATTCAGGTTTTTTGACGGATTGCTTAGAGCTGCTGTAGTGAAGCTCTCGCCTAGCCACAGCGAAAAACCCTCTTGTTTGCAGAGCTATGTCCTGCCTAAACCTCAGTTTTTCTGCAGACGCCTCCCAAATTAAGTATTAAAAATACCATCTGACTTCCGATGGATAGAGCCACTAAGTGAAAATATATTACAAATGCACAACTCCAGCAAAGGTAAAATATGCATACATTCAAGTATTAAATGTAGAGGTTGTTCCTGTGACATAATTACGTGCAATTGCACAGGTCATCGCTGTACTTTTTTCCATGTCTCTTTATAATAGGCTCATTTAGCTTGATTGGCTATTAGTTAGTTATATTATTTTATTTAATGCACATTTTTGGGAGGAGGGGGTGGTGGGCAGTTGCATAGTAACATGTATAAAGTCTAATTTATTTCTGCTATATATATTTTATAGTATGTGAATTTTTTTTCAAAACATATTGGGATAACAAAACAGTGGGAAAAAATTACAAAAGTCCTTATATATAATATAGTCAGAGATGTATAGTAACGAAGTAGAACTACTATATTTTTGATGAGTTTAATAAAAATGTTATCCCATTGATTTCTGTTGGAAGACTAATTGCTTGTTGGCCGGAAACGGAAAGGGGGGCTGTTTACATTTGGTTGTAGTCTTTTCTTTTGGTTCTCCGTCTCAACAGTAGGGCTAGAACCAAACGAAAAGACTACAACCAAACGTAAACAGCCCCCCTTTCCATTTCCGGCCAACGAGCAATGAGTCTTCCAACAGAAATCAAAGGGATTTACAAAATGCGATAAAATAGCAATCAAACACGACAGAAACTGTATTTCGCTGCGATACTTGAGTTGGAACATCAACAAACACCACTAACCACTCTGTGAGTTGCACATTTCTGAAAACAAACGTTTAGGGTTGTTTTAAGGACACGTCGCCAGCCATTCTGAAGCAGGCAGGGGCGATTCTAAATGAGCCAAATACCCGCGACAGGACCAATAGTCAAAATGTCGCTCTATTTCAACCTAGACAAACCAGAAAGGGGCCTCAATGTTCAAAATACCGGAATTGTCCTTTAACTTACCCATGTTTGTCACTTAGCCATTTTCTTGGAATACCCCTCTGGCCTTTGAGATGTTTTAGTTGTTTGTTTTTACATAAACACTTGTATGTGGCCTTTGACAGCTTTAAGACAGCTCTGTATGTATTCCTGTCCTTGTACTGCTGCTACAGCCAAAGGAATTGTGTGTCCTTCAGTTTAAATATTTGTGATAATATAAACAATATGATATTCAAACTTTTGACTGCTTTCTTTAATATAAACACAATACTTTTACTTTTACTTTCAGTACTTGAGAAGTACATTTTAAAATAAACTACTTGCAATACTTAATACTAAACATTTTGAATACTAGTACTTCCACTTAAGTGGGGTGTTTAAAGAACACTTCTACTTCTACTCAGGTCACTTTTTTGATACAGTACTTTTACTTAAGTCTGGGTCTCTAGTACTTTATACATCTCTGAATATAGTCCAGCAGATAAGTGGAAAGGTCAACAGTAAACAATGATGATGAAGCAGGAAAGGAACTGAGGTTAATGAAGGAATACATTAACAATAACTCTGGGACAAGTTGAAAGTAATTGGTATTGAAAGTAAAAGTCTATACTATAGACTAGCAAACAACAAAACCGGAAACAGAACACCCTAATATGACTATTAAGAAATATATGGCAGCAAAGTAAAACTATCTTTTTAACCAAGGTGGCGAGAGAGAAATAAATCAAATGGCACCTCGCACTTACCAAACTTCCTTTAAAATTAATACCCACAGTGCACCTACAGCAGTATTTAGGAGAATACAAAATGAACACAACACTGGTGGTGAATGGGCCCAGAGAAAATACTTGCTCCCTTACTGCCTCATAATGCCTGCCCACTAATGGCCAACAAGCTGAAACTGGAGTCACCACTCCCCAGACCAATCACAAACCTGACACACACAAACACGAGCAAACAGGAAGCACTCCAAACTTTGACATATATGCCACTGCATTTTGTTGTATTTTGATGTACTTTGTTGTCATACTTCCGTAGCGTGAAATCCAAATCTAGTTTAACATTTGTCTCTGTATACAAATAAAAAGGACACTGTTGCAATCACGGTACAAAATCATTATCACCATTCCGACGAAACAAACAATCAGAACACATATATACCTGTCCACTTTTATCATTATTATTGTCAACTTTTTGTAATTTCTAAAGCAAGTTCTCACAAACTCTGGACTGGAATGAGCAGCTGGGCATAAAAGTGCTTCAGCTGTTTTACAAAGTTTTAACTTCAAAGTCAAAGAGCCACTCACCAAAGGCTTATGTCCATCAGTTGGCCAGCCAATATTAGGAGGAACGGCCCTTTGAAGTCCACCAGCACAGGTTTAATGGCCGGGCAAATGCGCACAACATAATGAGCATGATTTGAATTTCAAGCACAAAGATTTTTTTTTTTGCAGTTGAAGAGTGGATCATAAGTTAGCGCGCTAACTTAGCATCACCATGCATGCTGACCAAAGCAAATTACACAAATACTATCACTCACTGGAGGTCTTATAAAGTTGATATAGAAGAAGCTGCACTGTGTTTTATTATTAACTGCATTGAATACCACCCTCCACCCACCATCTTAAAATTACGTGATATAGTACAAGTGCAACTGGGAAAAATTATATGTCAAACAGCTACATAATATACTTTCATGAGAGTGAATATGATGGCGGCATCTTCAACCTTTCCAATACCCCATACCATCTATGAGCCCACATATTAAAACCTGAGGGAAACACTGCGCTTACAAAGTTACAGAATAGGTAACTCTATAGATACTCTTATTGGATTTTTTTTACCATATAAAAAATCCTAGTATGAATGTCAAATACATGTTTACAACAACACACGACTTATTATACTGTTCACACCAACAAAAGTTCCACACCATGAGCAAACTTGGTGTTGTTGTTAATGTTGTGCTGAGGGGGGAGGGGCCCAGGGGATGTGTGGGAGTGGGTAGAGTTTTCAACGATGAGTAAAAATTGCAGGCATCCTTAATAATGACTCAATGTGTGTGTGTGTGTGTGTGTGTGTGTGTGTGTGTGTGTGTGTGCGTGTGCCCATGCGTGCATGTGGGGGTGGGGGGGGGGTGTAGCTAGCCATATGCAATTGTTTTTGCTGTAGGCTGACATGCTGTGGCCTTTTATTCACAGCCGGGGTGTAAGTTTAGGTGTTGTCTTGACGGTGATGCTGATGGCGAGGAGGAGGAGGATAGTGATGTTGTTGTGTGTGCAAGCAGCAACACTATCTTGATTGCAATGAACCACTTGCTTTTCACATTTCAGTAAGTGTGTGTGTGTGTGTGTGTGTGTGTGTGTGTGAGTGGGCTTGTCTGTTTGAGTGTGTGTGTAAGTGGGTGTGTCTGTTTTGTCATTTTGGATATGCGCTTGTATGTGTTTGTTTGTGTGTGTGTTTGCTGTGTGTGTGTGTGTGTGTGTGTGTGTGTGTGTGTGGGTTAAGGGTGTTTGTGTATGTGTGTGTGTTTGATTGTGTGTGTGTGTGTGTGTGTGTGTGTGTGTGTGTGTGTGTGTGTGTGTGTGTGTGTGTGTGTGTGTGTTTGATTGCGTGTGTGTGGATCTTTTTTCAAGCGATTCCCTCAAAAAGCTAATTGATTAGCCGGAAAAGCAAAAGCTTGTCACCACATCTCTTTCATAAGTGCAAAGGGAACGTATGCCTTCAAAGTTTTGTCAGCACGCTGGTGCTTACCATTCATGCTCGCAAGATGGGTTTTTTTCGTCTGTGTTTTGTGGTTAATTCGAAGTAGTACTTTTCAAACGGAAGCGTAAGAATGATTATAAATGCATGTCCCATTTATTTGATGGATCTTGTTTCTGCTCTCCAAATGGCGTGTGTGTGTGTGTGTGTGTGTGTGTGTGTGTGTGTGTGTGTGTGTGTGTGTGTGTGTGTGTGTGCGCACCTATATACTGTACATTGTGGGAAAAGCTGCCTCCCTTTTTGCCTTTATCAATTCAACAGCAAATGCCTTTGTGTGGGCCTGTTAAGTAGCCACTATGAAGATGACAATTTTTTTTCCCCCATTTTTAAATCCCTTCAATGCTTCACCAATGCATCCTATATACAACACTACACATATATATATATATATATATATATATATATACATATACTTTTGTATGCTATGTATGCAATATACAAAGCATCTTTAGCATATATGGATTATGTATTATAACATTTTTCCCTTCAATGCTTCACCAATGCATCCTATATACAACACTACATATATATATATATATATATATATATATATATATATATATATATATATATATATACATATTGTAATGGGCTCGCTAGCCAAGCAAGCTAACTATCCACTCAGTTAAACGTCTCCCAAAAAACTCCACAGCGTGTTGAGGATTACTCATGTAGTTTAATGGTAATTTCGTGAAACTGTAAAGACAATACAAACATAAGGTAAGTATTAATAAAGCTAAACAGTAAGCATAAAGAAGTAAATCTATAATTCAACACATGAAAAATAAAGATAATACTTACAGACGTTGCTTTAACAAACAAGAAGATGTAGAACTGCATCTTAATGGAAGAGCTGATCAATCTGTCGATCCTGCATGCTCTCTACGTGAATAACGTGCTTGTGACTTCCGGTCACCTAATTAGCAGCCCCTCCCTTAGAGCATTCCCTCTTAAAGGTACAGGCACCTATGCCACACACATTACAAAAAACACACTTTCAATGCCAGGGGCAGAAGACATATACTTTTATAGTATATGCATCTTTAGCATCTTTAGCATATATGGAGCATCTTTAGCATCTTTAGCATATATGGATTATGTATTATAACATCTTTATATTGGTTGGCTTGATTCGCGTTAACCAATACAGAACCTGAAATAGGTTGTCATTATGGATTTTTATTATGGAATCAAAGTCTTAGGTATCTGCGGATGGGACCGGTCCTATTTACCACCCTTAGCCTGCACTATTATCAGAGACAGTGCAACAAAGAAGCTTCTCATAAACAGGGAGATTATCAGCTATTAAGCTTAGGAGGAAAGATGTGTTCACACGGAAAACATAATTGTAGCTCCCATAAGGACCAATGGAAAACTTTCATTGGGAAATTCCATGATCCATTCATATGGATCATTATCGCTGCCATCCATCACAATCAATGGATGGAAAAATAATAATTGGTGCACAATGAATGGGCTTGTGTTGTTCTTCGACTTTTGATGGAACTTCTATTGATACTTTCCCCTCTGTCCAGTCACACGCTGTTTGTCCTTCTAGCCCTCTTGTTAAGTCTCATCCTTCCTTAGGATGTGTGATCAATAAAACAAATCAAGGCAAAATACATAGGGCTAACATAGACAAAGGCTAGCTGCACAAAATCTAGGCATAGCAAGTAGAGATGCTCTGATTGATCGGACGCCAACCATGATCAGCCGATATTGGCTAAATTACTCGCGCAACAATTTTTTTTTTTTTTAATCGGAACATGCCAGTAGCAGCATGAGTTCTCCCATATAAAACATTGTGCTACACTGCCAGGATTTCACAGGGTACTGTAATGATGGCAAAGCAGGCAGTAGTTTTGTTTACGGAGCACTTGCATAGCTCAGTAAGCGCGCAGGCACATTTGAGTAGCATAAAAACAGCAGTATGCACGCAGGCACATTTCAGTACCGTAAAAACAGCAGTATGTGCGCAGGCACATTTCAGTATCGTATATGTCACATTCTGCGGAGGCTTTGATGAACGCATTGAGCGACATGTTTCAGTCACAAGGGATCCAAAGAGTAAAAAATAATGAGTCTATTGGAGCAGAAACTGGTGCTTGCCTGCTATCCAGATTATATATAAAATTCATGGATTCTTCCATATATTTATTATATTTATATTTATATAAATATTATAAATATATAAATATTATAAATATATTTATTATATTTATATTTATATTTCCTATATATATTATAGATTCCCATTCCCCTGCCATTCTGTGATCGGAGTGATCGGCAATCGGCAGATCATGATTTTGGTGATCGGTGATTGGGCCCAAAAATGCTGATCGGAGCAGCTCTAATAGCAAGCAAGTCTAGCATTAGGTGCAATGTAGATCCTATCTTCTAGAAAATGATAAAGAAAATTAGTTACCCACATACGACGATAGATTGTAAAACACAGATTTGAGGCAACTGAGGCTTCTCAATGACGGTCGGGTAAAAGCTTCAAAGTAAACACAAAGATTCCTACCATCGTAACAACACAGAAACCTGTCCAAGCAGATCATAATTACACAGATTTCAACCCTGATTCTGCTGCTCATCTGCTGTCTATCAAGGCGGAAGCACCAGAGTTGTGTCCTGTTCTGCGCCATCTCTGTCGCCCCTACGGGCCGCCGGATACCATCTTGTGTCTGCTGCTGCCGCTGATGATGATGATGGGTCTTGCTGTTCCCCGGGTCTCCCTTGGCCCACTTCCCTCCCCATGGTTTGGCCCGCGTGCAATCAGGAGCTGCAGAGCACCCGAGCGCGACGGGTTAATGGTCCGTCCTCCCAGGGACACGCCGTAACCTCCAGAACAACGGCCTCCAGCCAGCCGTGAGGCTCTCAGACACGGCTGTTCACACACATAAGTGCACACGCATGCATACATACGAGCGCAAACACACACGCGCATACCTTGTGGCACACCTTTTATGCGGAGTAGAAAGATACCTTTATAATGTAATAAATGTGACAATGAATGCACTGATGAGACGTGCTGATAAAGAAAGCACAGAGAAAGTGTGCGGCAGGGAGGGCGGGTGGGGGGGGAGGGGTGTTAGCAAGGGTGCTCCGATTAAGATCAGGTCAAAGCGCTCTGTATGTAAACAAGGCATACAGTACACAGATAAGGCGACATAAAACACGGTGTTGTTTCTCTTTTTTTTTGGTCCTTTTTTCCCTTTCAATTTCCTTTCTTGTCAGAGATAAGCAACACCCCGTGTCCTAGTAACGACTTACTTGTGGTTAGGTTGAGGTACCATCATCTGATAGGGCTTCCGCGCACCTTCCTCCATCCTCGCCCTCGTCTTCCTCAGCCCCGCGAGCCCCCCGTAACATGTTGCTCGCTGATGAGATGGCCTCTGATTTGCGCTGTTGTTTGGGAAAAAACAACAAAATGATAGAGAGAGTGGGGACAATCTATCACAGCCTGGGTTTGCGTGTCCCCTTGTGTCAGGTGACAGAGATAATGGTGGCCACATCCTCTCCACAGAGACTGTCCTCATGCTCTCCCCTCTCCGCAACGAGAGATAACAAGGGGCCCCTTCTCCTTCAGCCACTTCGCCCCGTGAAAGCAACCCGAGCTGCCCCTCCTGATACTGAGGGGACCAGGGGAGGGAGAGAAAGAGGGAGATGCAGAGAGAGAGAAAGGGAGAGAGGGAGAGAGAGAGAGGGAGAGAGAATTATTTGAAACCCTTTCTTTGGGGAAAATAAAACAAAACAAACAAGATAGGACGAGTAGTGCACTATTGCTGAGTGGTTTCAGCGCAGAGGTCTGAGGAACATGTTCCAACACATCCAACACATACAGAAGTGCCATCAGCACCGGCGCAAGCCTGAAAGACGTAGATAAAGGACATCAAATCGTCCAAAATAAAAAATGCTCGCATCCTTACCGGGTGGTAAAAATGGGAAAAAATGGACACGAGCAAATGAGAAATGAGACTTGGCGGCTGATATGCGGGGCTTCAAAACGCACGCAGCGGGGTGCTTTGTCACCGGCGAGAAAAAGAAAAAGAAAAAGAGTGAGTGTTGCTAGAGTTGCTAAGGCCCCCTACGTCGTGCTAACCGGTGGAGCCTATGGATTATTTGGAATCCATATACAGTATGCTCATGGATGAAAGGAGGCAATTGAGTATAAATCTCATGTTTGAACGGAGTGTTCTCTGTGCACACTCTCTGTGATATTTGCACATGGAGATGCAGTGGCTATTTCTGGCACATTGAACTCATCTTTGCCAGGAAACTTTGTTAGAGTTCCATTATGTGAAGTGGCGGTCGACTCGTCCCCGCTTTGTTCACTGGGAATTTTTTTTTTAAGTTGCCATGCAGATTCATGCTAATGTTTTCCTGTTTAGGAATGCAGACAGTGGCAGGGAGACGCAAAATGGGTGATGAATTCATCAAGGGATAAATGAGGCAGAACTTCACACCAGGAGCTCTGCATTTCATGTCGGGCATTCATTCCGAATCTGTCTGACTGTCTCTGCAAAGGATCGCCCGCTTCCGAGTTTCAAAGTCCGTAGCAATTTGAAATATTATTTGGAAATGATCTGCTATTTCCGTGCCATGGTTTTGTTTTTTATCCCGCACTATAAACGGTTCTTGTTTTTTTTCCCCCTCTATCTGTCAACAACCCCCTGCGTTTAAATTTGGGCTGAAAGGTTTAAGTGGTTGCCTCAGTGGGTGACCACATATCAAGGCTTTATGCATTTCAAAGACACGTTAGAAAACATGAATAAGCGCTCTCCTACTGAATAAACAGGTGGCTGGTATCTCTTCGATGGTGGAAATAATGTGATATGCCTGCGTCTGTGTATTGCCTACATTCATGCAAATTCAACACCCACATAGACCAAAGTTTATTACGAAGGTTTTCATTCTTACTCAAGGGTTTTTGGTGAAAGTCAGTCCGCTGCGTGTTACACAATCGGATCAATTTGAGTAAAAAAAGAGAAAAAGTTATCCGGGCGGAAATCTGCTGGAACATCGATTCAAATGCGGAGTATTGGCATTGCATTAAATCTGGGATATAGTTCAGTCAACAAATGTATTATGTAACACAACGGAAACCACCCACGAGAGGCTACTGGGATGCAACAGCAGCCCTCGCGAGTAATAACTGATTTCCTGCTTTTATCTTTGGGCCCATTCTCATTGGTTAAAGAAGGTGGACAAAACCGAGGAAGACTGGTGCTGTACTACTTCTGTTTTATTTTTTTAACACTAAGCAGGCCTTTTGAACATCATAATGTGTATGAGGTTGGCATGGCGATCGATTCCTATCTGGCGCTCTTAGCTATAACTGCTTCACCATCCTAAACCGCTGCGCTCCGACATCGCCATTTTCGTCACGATAGCCGCCGGCGGTGCCGGGGACGACCCTGGGGATCGATGCTGTCACACGGTCATGCCTGCTCCCGGATCAATTCTGATTGGAAATGAAACGCAGCTAGCTCGGTGATGGCTCAATTGATTAAGCAAAAAAAATACAACAAACATAAAAAGGGAGGAAGAAGTGCTGGCCGGTGCAAAGCTGTCAGAGGCATGAACTCCTCGACGCTTGTTGTGCGTAGACCATCGACAGGATGAATTTTTCCTGTATTTATTCATTTGTATGCATTTTTTCATGTTAGCTTTCAGTCCAAAAAAAATGGCGACTTTTATGCTGTTCCCGGGAGGACTTGGTAAACGCTGCTTACTCCACGACGGGGGACTCTGGCTTGATATTCTGCACTCATCTGCTCCCACGCTGGTGCCCCCCCACCCCACTCCCCCCTCACTCCCCCATGCAGCCCACTGCAGCCGCTGAGTAATGAACCTCCCTGCCAGAGTTGACCTGTTTCTTCAGCCTGATAGCGAAGGGAAGGAGCCTGTGGGACTTGAACACATCTTTATAGGACGCCCAAGGAGTCATAGCATTACAATCATCTCCATCCCTCCATCTCTCTCTCTTGCTCCCTCACTCAAGTTCAATCTCTCTCGCTCGACGACGAGGGTTGATGATGCTGCTAGAGGGATCGTGAGCAGATGGAGTTGCTCGGCTAATGCGTGTGTCATGAGGTGTCGTATCGTCGTGGATCAATACGACTCAAAATGTCATGCATCCGTGTGTGTAACAGTCACAACACCCACCAAAACTCACCACATAAGGCTCTCGACAATGTGTGAGTGCATGCACTCACACACACACACACTCTCACTAACACACACACACTTGCGCGCACACTCACCCGCACGCACACGCACACACACACACACACACACACACACACACACAATATGCAGAGATTACATATAATATCTATGCGCTTAACTGTTAAAACAGGCTTTCTACAGCAATAGCAGCTCCCAAAGTCGGTTTAAATGGCGTGCCAAAAGGCCACTGCATTACGTAAGAACTGGCCCTCGTACCTGCTATTTTGTTTTACATAAGAGCCTGTGTGTCAAGAGGGTCATGTGCATGAATATGCAATGATATACTTCAGCCTATCTTCGACCCACCGCATTCATTAATAAAGGGCTAGCCAGGGCTTGCTTTCATTTCTCTTTTGATGATGACGACGCTACTGTCTTTACATACAAACAATAATGCATACAAAAAAAAACATAAATAGGTAAGCAAGCTCAGAGAAAAAAAGAAAATGGTATAAAGTGTTTGTGTTGTGTGTCTGTCTGCTTGTGCGTGAGCGGGATTGTTATGCCCATTGAATCTGTCCAGTTCTCTCACCATCTAACTTGAAGATGCGTTGGCTAATCTCAACCCCTGCAGATGTGTTAGTCTGGTGGCCTGGTGGACTCTCTTTGGCCTTTTGCTCCGGCTCCTCCTCACTTTCACCTCACGTCATGTAGAAGGAGGAAGGAGGAGCTGTGACAGGCTATCACCGTCTGTATGCATTATGTATAAGTCTCTGTGTTATGGCTATGGATTTGAATAGGCTGTCAATTATACAGGGTAGTTATTTTGCATTGGCATATCCCATGTAAATTTAAACTGTTATGTCAAATCCACACAGTATGTGTGAAAGTGATTCAGGTGTGGGTTCTCATGGAAGAAGTAAAAAATATAAAGGCATGAATATCATACCCATTCAGGATAATGCTTGTTTTGTTTATTTATTTATTTTAGTTTTTATTTTTCTCCCGTTATACCAATGAATAGTACATAAAACCATAATCTATTTAAAACTCTTGGAATTAGCACTGAGATCTTGGGTTGACACATAGCACACATTCAAACCCGATATGGTAATGGCTTCAAGCCTTCTGCCTTGACCAGGTATAGAGAGAAATGCTAGACTCTCAAGGGCATGCAATCACCATATATATACAATTCTCCACAATTATGCCTAATGACACTGGGTATAGTTGAGCTATTTTTAAAGTGGTTTCAATTAAAAGTTGGACCACAACTTCAGGATTTGATTTAATATATTTTAAAAAGTTTCACTGAAGTAAGAGTATGGTCTCTCTCTCTCTCTGTCTCTTTCTCTGTGTCTGTCTGTCGTTCTTGTTCTCTTGGGTTCCCATCTCACCAGAGAGAAAGCCTGTAATGGGTTGCTTCGAATGTGTGGGTAGTGCAGAGGGAGGCCGAGAGGAACGGACTTCCAAGCAAACTATATCACTTTTCATTACATGTTATATATTGCTTTGTGAAATTATTCGTTAAATTAAACTCCATAATTCCTCTCCTGGTCCCGTTGTTATCATGCCTCTCAGGAGCATCGGTCCTACGTGGCCAAAAGTTCAGAGCGGGATGTCATTTTGGTCCCACTCCTACATTTACGAGTGAAGGTAAGTTATCCTTGTTGTGTCTAAACATCACTGCCAACTCAGAGAAAAGTTAGGAGTACTGAAGAGGACTCCTATCAGTTAAGAGTGGCTTCAATTAGTATTTACTAACAAGCTCTGTGAGACAAATGCAGAAGATCTGACTGTCCTCTTAACCCAATCAAACCGTAAGCGTAACTGTTGTGTCATTAACAATGCTTTAATGGCAAGTGGAGGTGATATTCCCTCGTAAGAGCCAGGTGCTAGAATTGAGAGAGAATGTATAGGAGCCTTGACTCACTCTCACTTAGTGGAGCTCACTTTAGTCTGAGATGCTATGATAACTACTGGCCTTGATTGTTGTTGTGTTGCTTTTAATGTTTTTGCTATGGGGTTTGTTAGGTGATGCACACAGCGCAGTAAGTGAGGATGTTATTTCAGAGGAAAACAGTTGTGTTCATGAACACATCAATTTTACATTTATGTATAGAGACCTGAGGACTATTATTGCTGTTATCTTTAAAAGCTTGTTTTGCAGATGTATTCCTATGGACAATGAGCATTATTTAAATTTGCTGTTACATTGTATTTAACCATTAATATTTGTATTTAACCTTTAATGTCTAGCTAGACCATAGCTCAGACCATAGCTCAGAACTATGATGGACAAAATAGAAATGCCATCATTGTGACAATAACAATAATAAACATCTATGGAAGATATATTTCTCTTGTTTTATTGTTATCAATTGATTCATTATTTCAGTCAGTCAATATACACAGTTTAAATTTTGTATGACGTTTCACCTGTGTAAATGTTTATTTTCTATGGTATTATAACATTTGACACAAATTTCCATCATAACCATTGTTTTGGTCCTTGCGATAATATGAGGCAAAGCTTTTATTGTAATTTCCTTAAGAGATAATATTTTGCACATCACATGAAGCAAACTGATAATGTATGGTTAAAGCCTAATTAATGTGTGTCAAGCAAAGATCCACTTCTTTGCTTAAGGACGTAAATTATATTTTATTGTTCATATGGAGATTTCTTCTCTCGTAAATGCATTTGAGAGTCAGAGATAGTGCAGCACTTGAGAGTGAAAGGACTTCCAGTAGCGGTTTCAGCTGGATAGTTTCCATCATTGTAAATTGATTTTCGAAATGCCAAAGACATTGCTTCATAGATTTGGCTTCCTCGGGAGAAGAGCAAACTAATTTAGAAGGAATATAATGCAGACTGCCGATACATCTCCATGTATTTCTGAACCAAATCAAGAGTAAATGTTGATTTCACTGTGCCCTTTTGTAAAACATACCCCCACATCAAATCTCTGACAGATCATTTCAAACAGCCATTTTGATGCATATAGAGAGGCCTTAATGTCACAGGTGAGATCCCAGAGCTAATGGCAGCCAATTGTTAGAGGTTAATCTCTATATGGATACAAAAAAGCTGGACCTTTATCCTTGTGCTGTGAAAGCTTATTATGAATTGAACTATGACTTTGAATGGTTACTACCCAATGTAGTAACCTTTTAATTACCTTTTTATTCATCCACTACTCATTGAGCTATCATCGTTATCTTTAATCGGCTAATATACTTGGGAATGAGGGAATTAAAGTGTCCACTGTAAAATTACAGGGCATGTCATGGGGGCATACATATGATCATACATGTATACAGAGCAGGTCTCATATCGGTCCAGTACATGATTAATATACAGTATCAAAATATTGCTGCTTTGAGATTCTGCCTGATAAGAAGAAAGTGATTACTCAAATAAATAGGAATTTGTGACTAATCCCATCATAGTTAAAAGACACAGAATGGAACACATTTGAGCATGATTAATGGACAATATAAATCACACTGGAAGTTTGAGTTGAAACTTTTTATGACAAATTGTCTAAGTAATTATCAGTACTGGTAATTATCGGCAGGAAATTAAAAACTACTGAACATAAGTCTAAGCATGCTAATTTCTGAGATGGATAAATACAAAAATAAGAAAATAAGTTGATATTAATTGAAGTACCACAAGTCTCTTCAATATTGGGGATATTACTATTGGTTGGGCCTTATAATGCATTCATATATTCAGTAAACAAACATGACTAATGTCTGCACTTAGAGTACACACAAGTTGCAAAGCTTACTAGCATTTTGGCACATCAACTAAATACAAAGTGGATGCTTTAGATCCTTGTTTGATATATGACTTAATTTTTTAAGTGATAAAGTCAGTGTCTGCAGAAAGAAGTCTGAAGTTATACATTTCGTTGGGATTGTACACAAATTTGGCAAAAAAAAAAGAATCCTTGCCAAAAGTGATCTCCTCCAAAAGTAAACAATAATGGTGTTTTGAGAATTGTTTTGGCCTTGCCTGGATGGACAGATCAATAAATGGATTTGCCATTGTTTACTGTACTGTAATGTACTTTTTCTTTATCATACCACCATTTATTGCCAATATAGCACAATACCACAATGATCAACCCTGCTGCCTCGCAGCCAGAAAGACCTGTAATCCATCCAGGCAGGCACCTTTGTTGTGGAATTTGCATGCGGTATCATTGTGTTCACATATGTCTAGTGTTTTGTAGCTATCTCTCACAAAAAGTTAATGTATGCAAGGTTAATACTTGGGCGAAGGAGCTTTGGCCTAGTCCCTGGCCTTGGACCTGAAGCAGGTCCCCCTGCTCTGTACTGTGCTGAGGCGGAACTCCCCCACTAAAGGTGGTAGGCTAAACATAGGATATTAGCATCTACTTTGGCTCTCTGCTTCAAATCCAAAGACCAGATAGTGTCCCTGGCTTGTAAATCTCTGATCACAAAAGCCTTTTTCACTTTGCTTCTCACCCATCGATCTAAACTCATTCTAATTTTAATAAATTGTAGAATACCATCGATTTATTTTTCTTAATATTATAGTTTTCATTTAGTTGGAAAATGACAAATATTGCTGATTCTCACAGCAATAACATTGAGCCCCTGGTCGATGGAAGATGGCTGACAAGTTAATTTTTTCCAAGTGTCACAGTTGATGATTCAACCTAACAACCAAGTGAACTAGTAACACACCTTGTGTGTGGCAAATGACAAATGAAAAATGAAAAATAATTAGCACTCTCTCTGATCTGTTCACTCACATCCCTTCTTTCCTGGTGTTCCATGTCATGACAATGATCAATTGGTCCACATTGGTGCACACCCTGTTACTGAAAATGTTCTGTGAATGACCTGCAAGTGTGAAATCTGCCACTAACACTGGCAAATTCTTATCTGGTTGGAATGGGGATCTCTTATCAGGTTGGATGTTGGTCTCTTCATCTTGTTGGCTGCAGACCTGTTATCAGGTTTGATGCAAGTCTCTTATCTGTTTGGAAGCCATTCTGGTGTCAGGTTGGATGTGAGTTGACGATGGAGATGTTTTTTACAGACATACCACCAAGGCTCTTCAGCAGTCCTTATGCTCTGTATATCACTCTGCTCTAAGATTAATCTCATGCAAATGACTCCACTCATCAACTGCTGCACACTATATGAAATGGTTGGTCAGCCAACCATCACTTCATATAAGAAGACACAAGCATTGGCTAATACTTGTGTTCAAGGCTGTAGTTGGCCAGCTTCCTTTGTACATAAATCGTCTCTTAACATTCAATAGACAGGAGTATAATCTGCGTTCAAGTAGGTATATTCAATTACATGTTCGATCAATAAAGACAGAGTTTGGAAAGACTGCTTTTACCTATAGTGCACCAGTTGCTTGGAATGAGATTCAGAAATCACTCAAACTCACTGCTTTAATTTCACTTACTGAGTTTAAGTCATATCTCAACCAAACATTTTAAATTGTCTGCTCCTGTTTTTCATTGTTTTTTTAATTTCTGAATTTGTTTTATGTCTCTATTGATTACCTTTGTCTGTCCTATGTTAATTGTGTGCTGCTACCTTGGCCAGGAGTCACTTGTAAAATAGATATCTATCTCAATGTGATTTCTCCCTGGTTAAATAAAGCTTAAATAAAAAATAAATAATAAAAGAGTCTCTTAACAGGTAAGATGCAGGTATGTTATCAGGTTAGATGCTATCTTAGCGCATTCGGGACCTCTCCAAATAAGACAATTTCTCATAGTTCCGGAACTATGAGAAATTGGAGGAATTCCAAGGAGGAATTCCTCCTTGGAACTATGTACGACGTCTAAAAATATAAACAGAAAACCTATTTAAGTGTCTTTCTCGTTTTGCCCGCTGCCAGCCCTTATAGATATTGTTCCTGCCAATGAGACAATAAACAGGTTTATTGTACCCTCATTATGACCACTTTGTTTTATCTCAGCCCCTGAAGCAGACGTTATACTCCAAACAAATAAAGAAAGGCATATACGAAACAAACCCCAAGCTATTTATTTATGTGTGGATAACATCTATGAACGGTGCCGAACGTTCTATTGCATGTTGTTCAAAGGCGCTATTGAATATTGATATATGTTAATGCATGTTATATTTTGGCATTTAATTAGGCCCTGTGCTAGCTAGTCTTGGAGTTGCAGTCTGCGAGTGATTGTAGGGACTGGCGTATCTCTCAAAGCTAATCAAGTGATTAGCCTTGGAGAAGGTGGTGTCACACTGACTCTGAGGACATGCCTTCGAGGAGCCAAATACCTCTGGATCAGCCAGGTTCACAGAGTAGATATTAAATTACACACAGCTCAATTCGGGTCAAAAATGCAAAAAATTGTTAAATCATGGGATTACACTTGGAAGATACAAAATATGTGTACGCGTTTCACCAAATTGCAAATAAATCAAGAGCTTGAACTCACTTATAAAGTTCCACTTTACCTGTGTTAAACAAAGCCTTTTTGATTCTATACAAAGTTTGTGAAACCACACCAATTTATCACGTCAAAATGGTTGCTCTTCTGGTTGTAATAGCGAAAGTTTCAAAGTAGCACACTGTGTCATATATTTGAGTTAAGATGGTTCAATTCTGAATGCGTTTCTGAGTGTTTCATAAAAGTTTATTTTCAGTTGTGTTTGTTTTTACTTTGCTTTAAATCTAAAAGCAATATTGCACTATAAAGTTATTTTTGACCGTTGCTCATTTTCCATTTGTACATCCATTTTGTATGTGACCAATGAAACGTGATTTACAGATACAGTTTATTTCATTTTGAAAATGGCTTAAAGCTAAATGATTCATATGGTGTGTTTATTCTTGGCATTTTCTACGATTCAACTGGTGAATGGAGGGTTTCAACAGCAGCTGTGAAATATTGTACTCTGTACGATCCATTTAAATGGATCAAAACTATTCCGGAGAACGACGACATGGACACAGAAGGCTTTTTGGAAGAGTGCTTTGGTCAGAAACACAAGCGTGTGGTGTATATGCATGAGCGGTTGATGGACACAGCGGGAGGGAAACATCTCTTTCAGTCCAATGTGCCCTTATGGCTTCAAACAAGCACACAGATTACAAGAAAATAAATAAAACACTGACCATTTCCACCATTAACATGAATAAAATAAACACCAAATCCCTATAGCTTTATCCCCTCTCTGACACACGCTCATTCCAAAGGTCACCTTTGATAAGAAGTTCAGACACACAAGTTGTTTACTATTTGTTGTTTGTACACCTTCCATCTACTTCTACAGATCAAATCTAAACAAACTATATTCTCACACAGCTACTGTTGAAAATATTGACATGGGAATATATCCATTTTGCATACAGACATTCCCCCCCCCCACACACACACACACACACAATTTGTTGTGCCTCTGCATTCGGAAAGCAGGGGGAAAAGGAGCCTTTCATTTGAGCCTAGCTCAGCTCTACTTGATTAATTGTTATGGGAAGAGGTAGCGATATGGCAATCTCATATTCACAGTGCGGGAACAAGCCGGCATTATTTTTAGACCTGGCGACTGCCAAGGTTCCCAAACTATGTGGCGCATATCTGCTCTCACCGCCTCGTCTCAGAAGAAGGTATGGTGCTTGAAATCCCATGTGGGTGGAGGACAATTATAATCATCTGCATATTTCACAGATAGTGCCACGTTTCGCAGTCCTCGGACGTCAAGTAAAGTGCTGGATAGAAGGGTTGTCATCATGGTAGTGTTCTAATTAATAGCCAATTAAAGGCATTATCCGAGCAAAATTGTATTTTCCACACTTACCCCAATTAGGTATAACTTGATAAATGTCAGCTGAGAGTGGCCACAGCGAGTCATCAGAGTATGTCAATTAAAATAAATTTGAAAAGGTTCCCGTGTCCGATGGGTCCTGATCTATTTATATATTTTATTTATTCTGCGGTCTGCAGAGTGTTACAGTTACCACTATTCACAATAAATTCACACAGGATCATCAGCCCATTTACAATGTTAATGCCCATTGATGAATGAATTAAAAAAACCTTGGCACGCTCATATATCTTTATGATTAATCTTATCCGCTTTTCCGAAAGTGGTAATGTAATTATTGGAGAGAGAGTGAGAGAGAGGGGCAGAGACGGTGGGGCTAATTAACCTTGTGGAGGTGAAGGAGATGTGTGATGCTGCTGTTGTTTTAACTGGTGAACCGCTGTCTCTCAAAAATGATTAATGGTTCAGGATGCCCGGATTTGGTGGTAAACACCGGGGGAAAAGGACACCTTGGGATGGGGGCTCTGCAGTGGGAGGCAGGCCGGCGGGCTGGGTGTTTGTGTGGGGTAGGTTTTGCCTTAGTTGCCCCGTTGTCGACTCTAGGTGGGCCGGTAACAGAAAAAAATAAGCGAGGCAGGGTTAAAACACTCTCCTGGGACTGGAAGTGCAAGTGGGAACCCTGGTATATTACGGCGTGTACCCTTCCCACGAGGGCTCCTCAACCTTGCGGGCTCAACAGGGGTTCCACTTTCCTCTCGGAAATGTCAAGCAGAGGGTATCTCAGGTATTAATTTGAACACGAGCTCAGGGTGTATCCCAGGGCACCTCGCTGATGTAATTACATGTTTTGCCATTATTCATATTCAGAAACAGCGTATAGCGCACTCTGAGGACTGCAGGGGGGGGGGACGGACGACGACAGACAAGATGCTAGATGCTGTTTCCCACTGATGCTATTTGTAGACAAAAATAAAATGAAACGCATTCTGCCTGGGCTGTATACAATCTTGACTCCGATGCACAAATCAGTTGTGTTTGCATTTCACAGGTGATGTTTTTCACTTTGTGCCATCAATTGACTATATTCTCAGAAATTGATTTTTTCATGTGATGGTGAATGAATGTGTGGAAAAGAGCTCTTTTGGAGGAGCCATTTCTAACGGTGCAACTTTTAGTACATCAAATATGAAAAATATACAAAATCATATCACGTAAATTTAAAAAATAGAAAAGCTGGTCAAGGGTAGCTAAGTGATGTTATGGGCGTGGCTTACTTTTGGCATCTTGGCAAAGGTTGATTACGGTCTAATGTCATTACCATTATCTCCAAACCAATGCTAACATCTCCATGTATTAAGGGCACTTATGTAACCTTCTTATCTGGATCAATATGTAAACATATGTGTTGAGGAATGATCTTGTAAAATAAGGTACACATTTATGTTTTAATATATGTTGGAATATCCAAGATAGCATTCAAAGAAATCCCAAGTGCATTTACTTATTTTCCGTTATTGCTCTCATTTTGATTACATGGTTCATATATATATATCTTAGTATGAAAGATTTGTTTTCCCAGGAACCTTAGCTTTAGTCAACCTCCAGGCGTACATCAATGATCATCAATGATCAATGAGTGTAGGAATGACACCCAACCTTACTTATTTAACCATTGCATATTGAGGACAGAAGTATCAGTGAGCATCAATGGCATATTGAATGAGAATTATATATGTGTTGCATATATTAGTTAGCTATTATATTTAAAGCTAATGATATACTGTATAATTACATAATAATAATGACACGCCAATGTGACCGTTGTTTAATGTCGAATAACAATTGGATTATCTCACATTTTGATGAAAATTGCAAACAGTAACAGCTTGGGTCAACAATTAATTTCCTAGAAAAAAAAAGCAACACAATACGATGATGAATGACTCAACCATGTCATTCTCACCACTTAGACGCTACACAAAAGCAGATGGGCTATTCTTGTCTTGCTTGCACTGTTGCACTGCACAACATACAATCTCAACACTGTGTGTGCGCAGTCCTGCTGTCTGGGTCAATGTCGTGCTACGCACGACATTGACATATGCCTCTATCCATATGAATTACTTAAACACACCACAGATGAATGTGTGGAAGCATGCTACATTGATTCACAGCCCCTGTTGCATTGACAATGTTGAGGTTAACTATATTAAAGTTCTTTGGCTTTCACAGCGCCATCGTTGGTAGGAAGTCCCTGGGTTTTCGGAAAAGCAGAACAGATCATATTTATTAAAAGAAACGAGTAAATCAAGCCGTGCCCAGATGGTGTGTGGGTTTGAAGTGGCTTTTGTCAGAGTAGCTAGCTATACTAGTAGCTAGCTAATACTGCATGTATTTCAAAGACCAAGATAGGATATCAAACATGAATAACAATGTTTCATGTGAAGCGTGCACATTTATATTTCTTTGGGGCATTTTGCACTGACACCGCTTACTTAAATTTAAACCTACACCTTTGCCTAACTGATTGGATAAAAAAAAAAGATGATAATAAATAAATAATCCAGCTAGTGATGGGATCTCCACTCACTTTTACTTTCATGTTTAGAGTTCAGGAGAGGACCAAAATAGAGCGAGCGCGACCAGCCTCTGTAGCATCATGCGGGTTCAAGTGAAATACATGGCCTATACTTTTCCATTGTCCCTATCAGTCTCCTCTCGCCGAGACAAATAAATTGCCTCAAAAGGCTCCAGGCCTGTTTACCATAGTGCATGCACACAAACTTAGTGATGTATTCACACTGCCGGAGCATGGACCATCGGCTTTCTCCCAGTGAGGGAGGCCCTGCAGTGGAAACTCATTATAAGCATCTCCCTGTTTATTCCCCAAGGTGAAGGAACTATTATCAAGCATGTGGCATATGGTCACCCTCATCCATGCCCGAGTCTAGTTTTGTTTCTTACACTTCTCTCGGCTGGCCCCGCAGTCATATGCTGAGAGGCCCGATGACAGTCCATCACTCTTTTAATCCTTTCCGACCAAGAGCCAGGCAGTGGTTTGAAATGGGTGTCGCCGGTACTAGCTTTATCAAGCATGACACCTTCTATGCCGGCCTAATACAGCACAGATGGCGCATGAGGAGTTGTCCCTGTTTGTCACAAAAATAAAGGATTGACAGGGCACAAGTGGAATGCTATGCCGCAGAAGTTTTAGTTGGGTTACCCAAGAGAGAGTTGGCGACTGACCATGAAGGATTTTTGTGTTTTGCTGCACAGTGGCTTTGAAAATGGTCAGCATTCCTAAAGATGTGTTTAAAATAAGACACAAATAAGTCTTCCTATAACCATGACCTTGGAGAGCTGTGGGATTTTTTTCCCTGAATGATCCAGAATTATCCGTGGGTCAATTTCAAAGTGAATGCTGAGTAGAGAATGTGAACAATGTCATTGCCAGAATATTGTTAAAGACCAACAAAAAATGAGAATAAGAATTCCGATATCCAAATCTTTTCTTAGAATTTCCACGGGACACTGAATACTTTACCCTTGGCCCCAGAACATGCTAAGAGAATGAAGAAAAATGTGTTCTGTGTGGTTGTAAACGGCAAGTATGTGTTGTTTGCAACCCTTGCCTCTATTTTAGTCTCTTCCTGAAGCGGAACATTCCATTTAGGTTCCACGATGAAATATCTAAAGAGGGTAAAAGAAAATAAAACCCAATCAGCCATTACCCATATGGCCCGCTAATTTTCACAGGGTATAGGATCATTTTTTAATGTGACTTCCCTTTGATCTCAATAATTTGAATGTTTTATTAATGCCCGGAACAACTTATTCCACAGATTACTGGAGATAAAGGAACACTGTATTATTCTCTCATTAATCAGATGTGTGTGTAAGGGAGGAGGGGGGGGGTGGCAAGTTGCCAGTTGGGGACTTGGGTCTCTTTCATCTTGCCACAGTGCTGGAAGGGGAGGAGAGCTGGGGAAAGTATCCATAATGGGCATAGCTTCGTTTTGTTTGTTTTAAAATATTGCGTTACTTACTTGGCTGGAGGAGAGGTGGTGCCCGCGGCTGCCCGCAATCCCGGCTTGAAGCACACCTCCGCAGTCTCTTTTCTCATTCTAATAACCCTCTTTCAAGTTGTGGACCGGGCTTTTAATGAGCATAAATACCCAGCGACATACCCTGCGCACTCCCCCGGCTGTTGGAACTCCCAACCAGCGTCATTAGGATCGTATTTGGACTGGAGAGATGATTCGCTTTGACTCGCGCTCTAGTCCCTGATGGGGCAATAGCATGTCTGAGGCAGTTCCCGGTTTTCACAAGTCAAATGACTCGTCGTACCTCAGAGCCATGACTAAGTCATGTTTTATGCTTTTTAATGGGTTCATAAGATTGCCGGGTATTATGCATGCTTTAAGGCTGTTAAAACACTGGTGGTTCTTCGTTTTTTCAATTTGTCATTTGTTTCACTATTATAATTATGTTGGTATTAATGTTTAATTAAACCTTTTACATTGTAATTTATTGTTGGGGTGACATGAATCAAAGGGACACACACCCACACCCCCTCACACACACACACAGGATTTAAGTGTACAGATCTATTACGGCAGGTGACAAAATGGTTCTATTTCCAGTGGCGGCGGGGTGAGATATGGTAGACGTGGCCGTGCCTCGCCAGGAGATTTGTGAGGCAGTAATTGAGAGATGAGGTCAGGATGTCACCTGCAAGTTAAACAGCTCCCATGACCCTGCCCCCCCCGCCTCCCACCCCCATCTCCATCCCACCAGCACCAGCACTCCCACATCCTCGCCTCCGTGCCTCCTTTAATGAAAGGTTTTCACTCACACCATACATCAAACACGGCTTTGTCAGGGAGGAACACAGAGTGGACACATAGTGGACACACAATGACCACTATACCGCCACTATACCTCCAGGGTTCCAACATTATGAATACGCGCACGTTGTCTTTTTACTATCCATTTTTCTGGATCATCTAATGCTTTAGTTCCAGACATATTAGTATCATCGGCTCTATTCATCTATCTATCTGCCTATCTCCCTTTCTCTTTATATGTATCAGATCTGCATTCAAATGTGTATGGGGTTCTTGTGTTGAATATTAGATGGCCTAGTGAGTAGGCCATCATCTTGACAAGCCAACGCACTCGTTATCTGCATTTTTCTGACATTACTCGACTGGAAGGAAGTGACACATGGGTCTGAATTTACATTCTGCAGCCCCCAGGTTATGTATACATTATTTATACATTGAATGACAACAATAGCCGATGATTTGACATCTCATTCAGGGTGTACGGGGATACTGCCACTGAACTATTTGGAGAATGTCACGCGCAGTCGAAGGTGCTGTATCTCATCAGTTAATGTTTCCACCACGTCCAAAATAAGAGCATTTATTCCAAAACGTTTGGGGTGTTGGCTCCGCCGTGTATGGTGTCCATGGGGGACATTCATTCCGCCCTTCACATTACATCAGTTAGATCATCTCCTCGTATGCCCAGTTCACTACAAATCTCAGCTGACTGCGCTGTGGTCATTTCCATTTAAATTATATCATTCCAAAGAGTTTAGCTGGGCCGGCGTGTGGAGAGCACCAGCCCACCTCTCCCGTCGCAAGGTCAACTCAATAATTTTCCTCAGTGCGAAATTTAAGCACAGCAAATTGATTCCACCGTTGAGTACAGACCTTTTATCTGACTGTGTGTGTCTGTGTGTGCGTGCGTAGACAGAGCCGTCGTTGGCGTCTTCTGTCCATGAAACGCAATTGCTTCCATCCACAAGGGATGTAAACATGACAGTTTGCTCAGAGGTGAGGATGCATAACACACATGAAATTAAACAACCACTCAGCGACGCTGTGTGTGAACGTAAACACGTTTGCACCCTTAAGGCATGGCGAAACACGCAGCTCCCTCACATGCACCACTCTATCTCTCGCACACATGCCCGCAGTCATGTACATAACTCAACTTCAATCGCACATCATTCAAATAGGTAATGTGTCGATGTGCACCAGCACCCGTTAACTATAATCACCTGGGGCCTTCAATTTGAAATTGATTAAACATATTGTCAAAGGTCATACCAAAACATGATTTTTAAAAAACAGCTACCGACTAATTAACATTTTTCTCTACAGTTATATAAAGTCAGGATCATGTGCTATGAACCAGCATGAACCAAATGTAACGACTATTAAAATCCTCACAATCCATCACAATCATTTGTAAGTATAATAATAACAGAGCTGTCTTAGGGATGCTGCAGTGGCAATTCAAAGACTGGCAGGCCAAACGGTTAGTTAGCTTTTTCAAATAATAAATGGTCAGGATGGCTTTGCCAACAGCTGCTCTACGACTTTACCCACGGCCGGACCAGCGTACCATCTGTAGGGCGCTGGTGCACACACTCATTAGTTACAGCCCTCACCAGAGCCACTCAGTCTGTGCATCAGCCGCCCCGAAAGACGAACATGTCCTCGCTGTCTTTATGAATGCACGGTGCCACGCCGTGCTACGTAGCATGACACAATGCTGTACAATGGATGAATGAATCCCACAAGACCTTTTTCCCTCCACCGAGACAAAATGGCAGACTCCTTTTTAAAAACAAAATGTCTACGAGGGGGGCAATAATTCTCCGCCACGTCGTAAAATAAAACTAGATGCAAATGGTGGTGCGTGGCGGTTTACAGAGGTTGTTGGTTTTTATCCCCCCCTCACACACACACACACACACACACACACACACAAACCCCTAACCCCTATCCCCCCTCCCCTCTCTGCATATCCACTTTATAAACAACAGCAAGTTATGTCTGCGCCTCATTTAAGGAGCTCTCTACAGCAAAGCGCTTTCACGCTGGGCCGTGTTTTATGACTAAGACTAGGCTTACGGCCGCTGGGACCCAGCCAGGGGAAAATCATGTGTATTTATCACGTTGAAGTTCAGGCCCCACTGACTGTTCATCATTCCAGGTGGTAATTTGATTCATTGTTTTTTATATAAATCTCTTTCAAGGTTCAGGGAAATTACAGTTGTACAAGGGAGATACAAATGGGGGGGGGGGGAGTCATTTTTCAACATTATTTCCACCAAGAAGCCTTCATACTGAATTTTTTATTTTTTTTGTATTGCACCTGAACCTATAGTTTTGGCTTTTACTCGGATCACAAAGCCAGCTTATGCGCCACACGCGTGCGCCACATTGGAAGCCGATGTCGAGGAGAGGGGAACCGCCTCCGGCCAGCGGGTCGTCCTGTCGACCATGGTGAAGAGGTAGGTAAACCCGTGAGAGGAGGGAAGCGGTCCAACCAGGTCGACGTTGACGTGGTCGAACCTCCTCTCGGGAACAGGAAACTCTCCAAAGGGGGCCTTAATATGGTGGCGCACCTTGGACCGTTGACAGGCAACGCATGAGCTGACCCAAGCACCAACGTCCCTTCTAAGCCCCCGCCACATGAACTTCTGGGAAACCAACTTCACCGACGGCTTCCTGCCGGGGTGGGAAAGGCCATGCAACGCCTCAAAAACGGGCCGGCGCCAGTTCACCGGGACCAGCGGTCGAGGTTGGCCTGTGGAGACATCGCACCACAGCCGCACGTCCGAGCCGCCAACCGCGACCTCCTCCAGGCGCAAACCCGTATCCGAATTCCTCAGGGTCTGGACTCCGTGGTCGGAGGCCTGGTCCACACTCATACGGACGTAATCTAGGCCCTGTTGGACGGCTCCGATGACTGGTCTGGAGAGGCTTTCGTGGCCTCGAACGCATTTTCTCTCTCTGCCGTCCAGTCGACAGCTTGGCTGGGGGACTTGTCCTTGAGGGCCCTGTACTGCGGGCGCATGACGTGAGCTGCCTGGCGGATGAACCGGTGGTAAAACGTCACCATCCACAGGAATTCCCGGAGCGCCCGAGCTGTGTGCGGGCGGGGGAAAGCAGAAATCGCCTCCACTTTCGACGGGAGAGGGGCGGCCCCATCTTTGTTGATGAGATGCCCCAGGAAGTGGATGGAGGACAACCCGAACAGGCACTTCGCCGGGTTGATGATCAGTCCGTGCTGGTCGAGCCTCACGAAGAGGTCGCGTAGGTGACCCTGGTGCTCCTTTTCGGAGGAGCTGGCGACCAGGATGTCGTCCAAATACACGAAAACGAAAGGCATCTCCCTGAGCGCCGAGTCCATTAACCGCTGGAAGGTCTGAGCAGCGTTTTTGAGCCCGAACGGCATACGTAGGAACTCAAATAACCCGAACGGTGTCACCACTGCCGTCTTGGCAATGTCCTAGGGATGCACCAGCACCTGGTGGTCCACCTTTGAGAAGACCTGCTTGCCCGCCAGGTGTGCTGAGAAGTCTTGGATGTGCGGGATCGGGTAGCGGTCGGGTGTGGTAGCGTCGTTCAGGCGGCGGTAATCCCCACACGGTCGCCACCCGCCGTCTGGCTTGGGGACGATGTGGAGGGGTGAGGCCCAGGGGCTGTCTGAGCGGCGGATGATGCCCAGGCGCTCCATATTGGCGAACTCCGACCTAGCGACCTTCAGCCTGTCGGGGTTAAGTCGTCGGGCTCTGGCTTGGACGGGTGGGCCCTTAGTGTCTATATGATGCTCCCCACCACGTGTCCCCCAGGCACGGTGTCCTCCACTGTAGCCGGTAGGACGCTCCTTTGAGCGCCGGTGTCGCAAAGAAACTCGCGGCCGGAGAGAGTGTCTCTGATGAACAATAGTCGGGTTGACGTGCCCGCACTCACGGCCACTAAAGAGTGCAAGCCTTTGCGTTTTCCGTTGGTTTGAAGTTGCACGGGGACCGGCACCTCTTTGCTTTGGCGCCGAAACGCGCGTGAAAATAGCACATACCTGTGCTGGCACGGCCTTCGGAGGCTACCGGGGCTCTGTTGGCTAGTCTGCCATTGTCCGGGGGGCTGGTACTACGTGTCGGGGCTAGCACCTCGGGCGCGAAAATCGGAGTAGCCAGGAAAAACCGGTCGGCTTCTTCTGCCAACGCGCGTGGCTCAGTAATCCTTGTGCCTGCGAGCGCCGTCTGGACCTGTGGCGGCATGTGTTGGAGGAACAGCTCCATGAAGAGGAAGTTAGGTTCCTCCGTACCCAGCAGGTTGAGCATCATTTCCATATGCTCAGAGGGTTTGCTGTCCCCGAGGCCTCGAATAGCCAACAACCGTTGGGCCCGCTCTGACTGTGACAGCTCAAAAGTCTTTAACAGGAAGGCCTTGAGGTCCCTGTACTTGCCCTGGTTCGGGGGATTTGCTATGAAACTCGCCGCCCGGGTCGCCGTGGATCTCCCCAGCGCCGACACAACGTGGTAATAGCGTGCGGTGTCGTCCGCGACATCACGGATAGCGAATTGCGCCTCCGTCTGCGCGAACCACGCCGTCGGTGAAAACTCCCAGAACTCCGGCAACTTGATAAAAGCGTTGTTCGCCATGTTCGTTTCGGTCCCTGAATCTTCAGCGAGACCTATGTCGGGGTCACCAGTGTAGTGCCGAGAGACGGGAATATCCAGAGGCGGAGTATCCAGTATGGAGTTTTTATTTAACTCAACTCAAAACTCATACATTCCAAAAGCCAAGCAAGACTGAACTGAGACGGTCGTTCCGTCTGCCTAAAAGAGTCCGTGCTAAACATGCCCCCCCCCCACCCATTGATCCGTGGGTGAATTATCACCACAACATTTACATTTACATTTAGGGCATTTAGCAGACGCTTTTATCCAAAGCGACTTACAATAAGTACATTTGTCATAAGAAGTGAAACAATATACCGCCATCGGTACAGTAAAGATGTTCGTAGAACCAAGTGCAAGTACTAACAATCACCAGGCTAACCACATTCCCTGTATACAGCAGTGATCGCTAGCTACTGCAGATGCTACACAACATGCATGCACAACACAATTAAGTACATGCTACACAATTAAGTAAAATGGATGAATACAACCTGCATTAAGTGTGTTCATTAAGTGCCAGGACGTACAACAAACAATAGTGCAACAGACAAATAAGGGACTGAATGGCTATGTAGAGTCTAGGTGAACTCTGAACAGGTGGGTTTTGAGTCGTTTTCGGAAGCTGGTGAGCGACTCTATGGTCCTGACATCAGCAGGGAGCTCGTTCCACCACTGTGGTCCCAAGATTGAGAAGAGTTGTGATTTAGCTGATCGACCTTTGGTTGCTCTTAAGCGTCCAGCTGAGGTAGTTGAGCGGAGGGATCGAGCTGGGGTGTGTGGTTTGACCAAGGCTTGGAGGTAGGCAGGGGCAGCTGCGTTCTGGATACACTGCAAAGGTTGAATAGCAGAGACCGGGAGTCCAGCTAGGAGCGAGTTGCAGTAGTCCAGGCGGGAGATGACCAGCGCTTGGACTAGAAGCTGAGCTGCTTCCCTTGTGAGGAAGGGCTGTATCCTGCGGATGTTGTAAAGTGCAAATCTGCAGGATCGGGCCACTGCGGTGATGTTGGTGGTGCAACATAACTGGTTGTCTAGTACCACACCAAGGTTTCTGGCAGTTGGAGACGGAGATACAGTGATGTTCTCGACAGTGACCAGTAAGTCTAAGTGTGGCCAATCTTTCCCTGGTATTAGGAGGAGCTCAGTCTTGTTGAGGTTAAGGAAACAGAACATGGCACACCTGACCAACACAAACAACACTCTCACTCACGGTCACAATCACACTACACAGCACACAACAATGGAACACCACACAATTAACCCCTCCCCAACAACCAACCCCAAGGTAACCCAGGGGGCCCCAAAAAGGTCCAAACCCCTAAAAGAGTTGCACCCCCAGAATCCCTTGCGCAGGACCCGCATAGGCGTCCACGGCAGTGGTCGCCACAATATTTATGGGAACATCTGTGTGTAGGAGTGTGCTCATGATAGCAATTCATGGATAACCGTCTATGTTTGTTTTATTTTACCGTGCTTCGTTGCATTGAACTATTAGAATAATTTTGTCACAGTGAAAACAATAATAATTTAACCACCCACTAAATGACCAATCCCTGGTTAAGTTACCAGTGTGTGATTTATAATGTACAGTTGACAATTTCCTATTTCTAGGACAAATCACTTCAATGGAACAACAACAGGCCATGTGCAATGTGTGACTCACACACACAAACACACACACACAACCACAATAGCTTGGCGCAAAGCAATAGGGATGATGATTAATTGATCTTTATTAATCATGTATTACCCTACCTCTTTGTACCTAAGAGCCGCAGAGCAGTTTCCAAGAAAACATTGCTTGAATAATTGAAGCTAGTGTAAATGAACCAATGCAGATTATGAATACAGTGGAGATTTATTCTATATTTCCCCCTCCCTGAAGAAGGAACCATAGCAGCTGACTGCAAAACAGCAGTAGGAGGGTGGTTGGAGTAGCGGAGTGATGTCAAATTGCTGGCAGCCTGGTGTAAACTCGTTTGAAGGGTGTGGGATGGATATATTGAGGCGGATTGACAGCCAGAGTGCACCGCTGGCGTTCCAAGAGCACCTGACCATTCAGCCCGCTTAGACCCGTCATTGACAGGAAACGCCCGCCTGCATCTTAATCTGCACCGACATGACAGTGCAACTTGATGAGTCTCTTTGTCCTCTTTCCCCCTCCATTTTGGCTCTCACTCTTTATTTCTCTCTCTCACTCTGTATCGCTATCGCTTGCTCTCTCTTGCTCTCTCTTTCTCACCCTTTCTCTCTCTTTCTCACGCTCTCTCTCTCTCTCTCTCTCTCTCTCTCTCTCTCTCTCTCTCTCTCTCTCTCTCTCTCTCTCTCTCCCTCCCATACTTCCTGTGGTGTTTCATAAATCCGAGTCCCATGTCTTCATACATGTCAGATTTCCTCACGTGCGCGTCTTCAAAGTGTGCATGTCATAGCGGTACCGTTGCTCAGAAGACACATGTCCTCATCTGCCTAAAAGCCTTTCGCCACCAAAGCCGGTCGTTAATTTGACAAATCCTCCCACTTAAATATGGATTCCATCTGCTGTGAAGAGACGCTTTTATTCCTCTTTTATTATCTGGAGCTGATTGAAAATCCTGTGATGAATGGTGTGTATATATGGCGGAGTCTTGTAAAAACACTGTGCAGGGCCATAACCTTGACCACGTTGATATAAAAAAAGGAAATACTACGTAGTGTTCTCAATGGTTGGTTGTTTGTTGTTTTCTTATTACGAATATGGTTTTAATATTTTTTGATCAAAGCTCAAAGCTTTTTTTCACTAACACGACTAAGTGAGCATAATATTGCTTTATTTTGTTTAAAATAATCCCAAATGGATCCATTCACAGCCTTCCACTCGGCAACGTTGTTTCTTTCACTCTGTGATCTGAACCTCTGTATTTTAACCGCTGTACCTCGGTCAATGGATATCAACACCACGTTAAGGATTTATTATAAGTTCATAAGGTGAGGATGGTGTCGCTATGTCTAGTCCCGCAACAGTTTCAGGAATCAGTTTTCCCCGCTCTATGCAACACAACACTCTGCATAAACGTGGAGGTGTATCTCCAGTGTTTTGCCAGTGTTTTGCCGCGATTGCTGAGGCTATGCGAGGTGTGGTTGTGTGTGTGTGCATGGTGCGGATGTGCAATTGCGCTAGATAGTGTGATAGTGTGATCGCTGATCCAGGAGGGCTCGGGTGCATTCCAACAGAGATGATCTCATGCAATGTAGAATAATATGAAAATATCCAGAAATAGCATGGGGGTGCAGTTTGTGTGCCAAATTTCTTGGGAACACTAATGTCAAACAGTTTTCAGTCTGCAATATGTAGCCATCCCAGCGTCTGGGTTTCAAAATACTGTTCTACACAATCAAATAGGTGGGGAACTTTCTGTCTTGACTTTCTCACTTGCCACAACAGTATCATGATGCATGATTTTGATTTTTCTCCAGCAGAACACTATTTAGCAGTCGATATTTGTATACAATATCTCCAATGACTGGTCGCTCAAAATCATTCTAATTCGATAAAAGAAGAAAAACAATTGCCTCGTGAAACCCATCTTTATTTTGATCGGAGGCTCTGCTTCTCTGCTTATGACCATTATAACACCCCCTAGCATTCCTCAAATCAATGTTCACCTTGGCCTCTACGGGCTTATTGCTTAAAGAATAACTATAATAACTAACATTATAATAATAGCTAACCCATTACTTTGCATGAAATGTTCACATTCACTTCATGATAACCAATTCAATGAATAAAAACTAAGGAGAGGGAGAGTAGTAACAGTAAGCGTTCCCTGGCACCTTTAAGGAAACTGTTCCCTTCACTGGCAAGCGAGTGTGTTTTCTTCTTTGTCTGCCTTATTATACAATATACTTCTCTGTCACTGAAAATTTATTTTCTGTATACTAATTGCTATACAAATGACTTGGCTGGTTGCTATGATGTATGACAGAACAACTACAGTGCTTGAATTACAAGATTATAAATTACAGAAAGGAATCAAAAGATTTTGTCTATGTGCAAATTAAAAACAATCTTTATATTCAGTGGAGATTCTTATGAATAATTATATACTGTATATAATTGCAGCCATTGAACATACAACAACATACTGCTTTGGACAGAAGTAGAGAAATGACGATGAACATCTGTATGACAGAAATGTATCATCGTTAAGCCAATGTCCTGAAGACACCCCAAACATTCACACTAACCTACTGCAAAACATTTGCCACTCCAGTGCTTAGCTCCCTCAGTACACCAGAGCTACAATTACACAGCTCTGTTAGGTGTCAAAACCCATTTTACATTCCTGCTCCCTTGATGATGCGATCTTATTAAATAAAACACTAGAAACGCATGGAAGCCATTGGTCTAGAAGACATGTGTCGGGGGGGTGGGGGGGGGGGGGGATTTAGACGTCAGCGCCCTGTGACAGAGAACACATGTAAGAGACGTGTTCATGGGGAGGATATATGAGTTGTCGTAGAGAGTGGGCAAAACGGCCGTATATAGAGTACTGTTATACCGCCGGAGGCAAATGGCGACGGTCCATCACTGCTGCCGCCATGCATCAAAAGCCACTCAAATGTCAGTCTTTATGGCCCTCCATGATAGAAAATGACAAAATGCAAATGTCATCTCCATAATAAAGTGTGTGTATCACACACGCTTAATTATGCATGAAGTCCTGACAGCCAAACTGCCACCGTAGCTTTCGGTTGTTCACATTTTCCACGTTCTATGTAAAGATACGTTCACACATGACAGGAGATGAGTTTTTTGTTGTTGTTGTTGTTGTTATTGTTGTTTAATTGGTAGGTGAGTTTGTTTGTTTACTTTTATCGCCAATCTAAATGGGTTTTGACCTCATGCAGGCTGAGCCAACAATCTGTAATGTCTGTGGTTTCTTGTATGTGTGGTTTTATTGAGTGATCATAAAGAAGCTCTCACTGGCCATTCCGAAGTAAGAAGGCCAGATGGGGGATTGAGCTGGTTTGTTTTTCGTCTTACTGTGTGTGTCAATGTCATAGGGTCCCCTGTATCACACAAATACAAGACTAAGAATTTAACAGAAAACCCCCTGAATGCAGTGAAAGAAGACATTCCAACGAATTTCCAAGGCAAATGGAGGTTAGGCAGACAATGGCAATCTATTTGGTCTGATCCAATCTCAGCTGCCTCGCCCCTACTAAACATTCCATCCATCCAGACAAGCGGAGGATAATTTAATTTAAGAGAGCAAATACGTTAAGTCAATGAACTAATTTGGTCCTTCTACAGACCATTAGGGAATTGCCCATCCAAGCCAACAGTTACACTTCCTCAAGACATGTGATAGGAGAAGCAGCAGTTGGCGTTAGATGTTGTAATCTCTTCAATTTACTATATATGTATAACCAAGACAACTTAAATGGATTTTGTGGCACATTGAATTAACAAGGTAGATATTGACTCCATTGACATATCATTTAAACTATGAATCCTGTCCAATTATTTCTATATTGAGTGACACCAAATTGGACAGGCATTATGTTAATTGTGGCTAATAAATGAGTGTTGCAGGGCTAGGCATCTGGCTGTTTGGTTATAGTATTCATTTCTAATAAACGCTGGACGGGAAAGAGCATGAATAGCAGAGATAATTAACTACATAGGTGAGAGTAAAGGGCATGTTTAAAACAGGTTGACTGAATTTAAAAGAAGAAAAGTTATACTGTTAGCTTATTATTTATCCATTGAGTACCTTTTCTATGGATCTTTATCAACCTTGCAATTCAATGTTTTCCAAGCTATTTTGGTTAAGCTCAAAAGTAAGTGATGCTCTATTAACGAACGCACATCTTTACTTTGTTTGTTGTCAGCCTGAAGCTCAAACAAGTACACATGGATAGCCAAGGTTCTCACTAGACGCTTGACGACAAGGCTCAGATGCCGCGGGACGTCTGACCGAAAAACATGTCCAAACCAAAAGACAGCGTCTCCCACTACCGTCTTAGATCTGTGATTTCGGGGGCCCTAGGAGACGATGACGAGGGCCCAGGAACTGGCCAGGGGTCAGCCAGAGAGGTGAAGACCGGTCCCAGCCTATCTATCATTGCCGCCAGGGGGGGTCAACCTGTCAGGTCCCTGTGGCTAGCAGCGCCTCCGGATGGACATGGACGCTCGCCTGGTCCCCATGACCTCTGGATGAAACTCCCAGGAGATTTGGGACACAGTAGACTTGGATAATGGCTGATGTAAGTGGGAGGGCTGACCACAGCATAGATCCACCAAGCACATAATAGATGGTGATGGACCCGATCAAGGTCTGACCTCAAGGGGATATCGACGTATCGCTTGGTGATAGAAATGGACTCTGCTTTTGCCCTATCAGATTATATTTAGAATACAACAGCTCAGTTTTTGTGAAAACTTGCAATATTGTGATTTGTTGTCTATAAATTGAGTACAATTGAATATACAGGATTTAAATTGAATCTGGATGGACAGTTAATGCAAGGAAGGTAACTAAAAGCTGAACTGTGGAAAAATAAAAAAGTACTAGCCATGGCAGATTTTCAAGATGTATTTGTGAAAAAATGAAAAAACATCTCATCACAACACTGACAAAGTTCAATGTCGTCATGTTGCCTTGGTACAGCAAACTTTTTTTAATCAGTCAGACCTGTACAGTCGCCCTACTTTCTTCAGGGTTTTTTCTTTACAGCAGACATACAGTTGAGTGCCTGAGGGCTGCAGTGGAGAGGTGGGAGTCGCCTGGACCTATTGTGGCCGAAGCCTCAGAGCAAAATAAAGTTGTGTTCCATGAGACCTTGTCAGCAGCGCACTGCTCAGCACAACAGAGGAACAAATGGACCATTAAGCTAATGGAGCCACACCGACAGAGCACATGTTCAGCTCCTATCTCCACAAACAACTCACAGCAAGGCAATTAAGACTAAATCCCACCTTCGCTGAACCCATGTTCAAAAACAATATCTCATTCCGAGTGGCATAATAGAGTTGTTCCGTTTGGACGGCCCGGCAAAAAAATATATAATAATGGGCCACACTGTAAATGAGTGGGTCAAAATAAAGAATGAAATAAGGTATTCATTATGAATGTGTTATTTATTATTAATATATTCATACATATATTATTAATACACCATTAACTCTAGTTCAGCATTTTAACTTACCATGTTGTTAAATGTTGTCAGATATTGGCATAGATGTCATCTAGGAAATGGAGGCATGTTCGATGGGTAATAATAGCACATTTGGATTGTGAAATCATAATCTTGTAATATCTAGGTCAGGCTCATACGGTGTGATTTTTATAAATAACACATATTATGTTTGACTGCACGAAAGCACATTTATGATGGTTGTAATGTGTACAAATGTGTTGATTCAATACAATTTTTTATCTATTTCAATTCAATGTACCATTTTGTATTAATAAGTATATAATGAAATGAAAGGTTTCTAATAACATTGGAGTATGCAGTACTACTCGTGTAATGTTAAACACTTAAATTACTAATATTAGGGTTAGGGTTAGGGCTAAACACTTTCCATGACATACTTGCATGTGTTAACCAGCCCATTTTAGACATAACCATTTATTTAAAGATTATTTCTCTATATGTAACATTGGATATTTCCCTGTCAACATGGGTGCAGTGAAACAGATTCTACCCTCAGGGATAGTTGAATAGAACTGGGCCTTAACTTCCACCTGATTGGCTGAAACTTCCTGCGAAACCAGTGGGTAAGTCCAACACATCTGGACCACCTGAAACATCTTGGGAAATATCCCTGTTGCTGGCACACCTGTAGAAAAAGACAGATGTGCACTCATATTCCCAGAGTCTCTGTAGCCATATTGTGGCTGTAGGAGTTATAGGAGCTTAAACAGTGAAGGAATAACAGAAAATGCTAAATAATGAACATTCCCTTATTTCCCATATGGGATTAATAAAATACATCTAAAGCCCAATTATAGCAATTTTCGCTCACTTTTTACAGACTTGTCTATTGTGGACGTGAAAGTCTTCAATTATATTGCAACTGCCCGACAAAGCTGTGTACTTTGTTTACTTTATCTTATGCTACATTTTTTTTAAGTCTACCCAGAGGAAAAGACTAGTAAGCCTACATTTTATTATGAACGTTTATTCTTTGCATTACAAATGCAGATTGAAGATACATTCTTTTCTTCATATTTGGCCCACTGGATCCTACTTTCCAAAGTGCTTGTTGGGGCCTGTTCAATATTGAATGTTTGGATGAATGATTAAGTTGATCTATGATCTGTGTGACTTTAAAAAGTGAATACCAAAACCAGTAGCTAGATATCAAAAATACCTAATGTATAATCTATCAACCCAGGCCACTTCAGTCTGAGCTTCAGACTTCAGTATAAGACTGAAGTTGTTATCAGTCAAACAGTGTTGAAAACAGTGGCATCTGTGTGCCTAATTATTTTCATTAGAACAGTGACAATAAGTTCCACTTGCATCGCTAGGGATGCCTAAATGAAGGAGCGGATGCGATTACATGTTCAGAAAACAAGGCCCCCGGTTAAAATAGAGAACATGGCTGTCTTTGGCTGGGAATCACTTATTTTAGATTTGATGTCATACACCGCCTATAAACTGTAAAATATGAATGTTATATTATGTATTTCAAAAATATTTCAAGTGTTAATGATGTTTCTAAAATATGAAAGCAATAAAGGAACAGGAGACAATTCATCAGATTTACATGAATAATCACAATATATACAATTATATATCTATATTTTTTGGGTTATTTTTTTTGTCTTTATTATTTAATTAATGGGATTAGAGATAGCATCCCTGGGTGATTAGCAGAGTATATATTTGTATGTTTAGAAATTATGCTAATTAATTTATCCCTTCATCTGCCATCATCACAGGCTGCCGGATCAAGCAGGCTGGTTTCTTTTGAATCCAAACAATACAATACAAAGAGCTTGTATCCTTGGAGACGTGGTGACTGACAGCCACGGTCGCTCACTCTTCACAGACAACGTATCAGATCATGGCACCTTATGGATGAGCTGTGAGCTGAACTGGCTTTTCAAAACGTGTGGCCAAACGCAAGGACAGTCCATTAACATTTCAACACTATGATTCATTCAACAGGTGTGCCTGAGAATTCACGCAGTACTACACACACATTCCGTGCTAGACATTTATGTATTCCATGAGATACTTTTGTCAAGGAAAAAGGGGAAGAAGCCAGCCTAAAGCAATGGAGAATACTAAATAGAATTTTTTTTAAACTATCACACATTTTGATAACATTCAAACCAAATATGTTCCGTGGTTTGAATTAACTGACCAGTCACAACAGAGCTTTGGTCAATTAAAAAATAACGCAACAAAAACCATCACTTAACCCCATAGAGACCCATACCCCCCCTCCCCCACCCCCACACACATTCCCTATTCCTCCACTACAATCCTGCACTGTGGGTAGTAACTCAAATACCTATTGCCGTGCCACGGCTTGTATACGATGCATCTATTTTATCATCCTTCAGAGAACACTGGGAGAATTTACAACAAGATGGGACTTTTTGCGAGGAATGGACTATCTGGCGACGTAGACTTGGCAGCCTATTCCTCCCCTAGGACGCCATTACTGTGAAGTAAGACTGTTTATAGGGCGAGAGAGACACATGGAGAGAGAGAGAGAGAGAGAGAGAGAGAGGTTGAGAGGTAGCTGGGGAAGTCACTAGTGAGAAGAACCCTGGACCCTGGGAGAAGCATTGTTTTGGCAGGTCTCCACAGATGTAGACCAAGTTTTTGTTTTTATTTTATTTTTTATATATATATATATATATATATTAATTTTCTTTGCAGTTTGCTTGTTCATTTATTTATACTTCTCCCAGGATTGCCTCACTGTATGCGTCAGCATGCTGGCCTGGAATCTATCATTTGCGAGGGGATTGGAGATTGATGTGCTAAATAACATGCAAAATGAGAACTGAAGAGATGCATTAGCAAATAAATATACATAGAAAAAATGTGGGACTCAAAAAGAATACAAAAACAAATAGATTAATAATATAGTATAGAGTATAATAATAATATAATAAAAACATTCAACATTCGGAAACCGGATACTTATTTGTTCCCAATTCTTTCATTAGCATTTTCCAATGTCTCACTTGTTTTTTTCATTTTGGGTTATTTTTTCCTCATATTTCATTCCTTCCATAGAACCAAACCCAAACCAAAGCGATGGTACCTCAAATGATTGAATTAGTTATGGTGTTGCAAATGAAAACAAATTAGGGCTTATTAGCCTTCCTCCACAGGTGATCATGCTGTTTCCATGACAACGGATAGCCGCATTAGGCTTGAGCAAGTTACTTCACGAGGGGTCTCTCTTCATTACATGCAAGATGTTCAGCTGGTGTCTCTGCACCCTAAATGCACCAAGGCCTCTCCTCTCTCATCACACATGTGCGACACCTTTCTTTCTCCCATTCCACGCTGCCAAGATGTTCTTTCAACCAAAAAGCACGATGAACCTCACTCTTTACCGATGATTAATATGCTTGTCTAATTTTACCGCTTAGCTCATTTGGATGATATTAAACTGGCAAATTAATTTGAACAAATAACCTATTATCATTATGAAGCGGGGTGGCGTCAGGATGAAGCTTATTGTGGGCTTTATTTGCTCATTGACAGGATATGAAGTCAGTAAGTCATTGTGACAATCTGTTCACTGCAAATATTAACACAATGCAAGGCTCAATCAATTCTATACACTACTCTCTATAGACGGTATAAATATAGGGTTTGCAAGATTTTTTTTTTTCTTGAGTTTCTTTCTCTTTCTTGAGTAAAAAATTAAGCAAAAATATTCTCCTCCCGAAGCAAAATAGTTTTCCACCCATAGCTTTATGATATTGTCCTTGGTATGGTTAATAGTCTGTTTTTGAAACAGTGAATGAAAAAAGTGATACATACCTTTGAGTCATCCTAAAGGTCATAAAATAAATTAAGTAATTTGTAAGCAGGACAGAACATGTAACATTTCAAGTGTAAATGTGTGAAGAATTTGTGCAGAGTCATTGTGAAAGACAATAAGAGTTCTTAACACTGGGTTAACAGGAACAGGTGTTCAGAGTAACAACTTGTTTAGTTTGAGTGCCCACCATGAGGATCTGGTAACTGGGAACAATAACAAACAGCCTCTGTGATCACTTTGCTTCATTTTGATCAGAATCTTAATTTCAAAAGAAAAGTTCAGAAGTTCTGTGAAAATATCCCAATTTCCGTTGAGTCCAGGTAATGTTATCTTCCCTGAAGATAAAAGCACCCTGTCTTTTGCTCATCACTCACATTCATCATTCTCCTTCCTTTAGCTTAATCACAACATCAATACATTTTTGCATTTTTCATTTTTTATCTTACCCCCCTAAAAATCATTTATCTTGGCACTGACTTACTAGCGCTTCCGGCTCTTGGCAACAGGCTTTCATCACTTTCCCAGGGTGAAAGCTGGTGGGACGTAAACCGAATGCTGTACATGTTTCTGAGCATGAAATGTTATTAAAAAATCGCAATCCTAGACAAATGTAAACTTGATAGAAATGTTTAGGAAAGCATACATCTCTGATGTAAATGGGAGAATAATTTCATGTGTGACAATATGCTGTCAAATCTTAAAACACATTCAACTTCATACATTAGACAAAAATGGGAGCAAGAAGGTGGGATGAATGTGTCCGAAGAGGAATGGACAATAATGTAGAAGTTTCATTGGAAATGTACCAGTTCACAGAAATACAGGGAATATAATTGGAACTTGATTAGATACTTTATAACACCCTCTCGGAATGCCCTACAATACATTTTCGAAAAGGTTATGCCTCCTGCTGTAAAAAGTGGATTCACTTTGCAACGCCCCAAAGGCCTGATTTTGTTTTCACAGATCATTATTAATTTTACAAAGAAACAGACTACTCCCTGTTATTACTCACTGTTTTACAGTTATTTCTACTTTAATTTAATTTCTTTACTGATTACTGTATTGTGTTGGTATGTGTGTACTTTTGAGTTTGTGTCAAATTTGTACTATTCATGTAACAATGGTGAACACACACAGAAGTTATGATAAATGCTGTGGAAATGTTTGACACTATAAACCAATAAAAAATAAATAAATAAATAAAATAAATCGCAATCCTGGTCAATTGCGAGGCCTGCTGAACTTAAGAGTACCCAGGGTCTAAGCTTCGGAACCATACAAAAAATACAAATATATTAAAGTATTTCAGACGTCAATGCATGAAAAAACATATCCTTGTATCTAAATATCTTTCAATCCATACTTTTTGCTCTGTCTCTATCTTGAGCCATCTTGTCTTTATATCTGGTTGCGTCATCAATTAATTATTTCTATTATCTCCATCCGGCTTTGAGTCGGGCCACTCCGGGACGCCCTTTATTCAGAGGTAATTACCATGTGGCAAAGTGGGACCAGCTGATTAGTGTTGGCAGTGGCATACTGTAGGCAGCATACTCAGAGCTGCACTGTGAAGGAAGGCGTCCTGCCCCCCCCCCCCAGTGTAAGACACCGTCTCAGCATTCCTAATGATGCTGATGCTGATGGCGTGTGTTGGGGTGTTATTTGTGGTGCCGGGGTGTGGAGGGGTCAAATGCTATGTGTGAGGAGAATGCTGGGAGCAGTTTAAGGGTGACGGGGGGTTAACAGGTCTGAACGATAACAGGTCTTCTAAGACACTCTCCTCTAGATGCCGCACACACACACACACACACACACACACACACACACACATCAATTCACACATTCGTGCATGCACGCACACTGAAATTCACACATTGTCCTACATGTACGCAGACCCACATTAATTCCCACGTACATGCATGCAGAATACACTCTGCATAAGCTCACACATATTTAAGACACACAAACGCACACAAACTCATTCACACATGCATCAAAATCAATGCATGCACACATTTACACGTACATTAACGCACACACACACACACACACACACACATTGTCAAAGGGCTAGCTCCAGCAAATTTAGCACAGTGAATATCATTAGTTGAACCCAGCAAAGTTAATTGCTTTTCTATGCCATCCTCTCTGTGATTAAATACATGAGGTGTTTTCCAGCCAAGCTCTAAACAAACCCCAAATGATAATCATATGGCCTGCTGCAAAAAAATCTAACAAATACAAAGTTGTAGAAGTTGACTTGTATAAATGGTTTGTTTATAGAATCGCATTGGAAATGGAGTGGAAATGGCTGAGATCAGCAACAGATCCGTGAATCAATGTTGAACATGTGAGGCGGAACCCTCACAACTTATTTTCCCATCAATGAATGCGACCAACACTTCAGCATTCCCGTTGATTGATTCAGTATTCAATGAACATCCAAATATGGACCCACTAGAAGCTGTCGTCCTTTAAATGGACCCAGCAGCACGGGAAGCACATCAGCCTCACAAACGGCTTTTAGACATTATACCGAGCAGCGATGAAATTCATGAACCCAATTTCTCTTCTAACATTCACAGTGGGAATGCAGTGGCCGGGCACGTTGATGTTTATATTGTACCTTAAACATAAAGTAGTACTAAGTAGTCCCTGTTGGGAGTGCATGGGCGTTGGGGTGAGAGGTGTGTGTGAGGGGGGGTGTTGCTAAAAGGGTAAATAATTATGCTCCCCTGGTAATAATATTCTTTGAACTGACCGTGGCTCCATTGATGGTGGGGTTGTATTGTTCTCATTCATCAGGGCAGACTACAACACTGGGATTGAACATCAAGGGAAGCACATGTCAACCTGCTGTTGAGGGGTCGACAATGAAGCCCTGACCGCTACCTCACCTATTCCCCACCCCCCTCCCTCCCTCACTCCCTGCCCAAAAAATCTCCCCTTGCTACAACCACCATGAATGTGAAGGCCAGAAATTGAAAAGAACAAAAAAGGAAATTATATATGGAAAGAAAAATGCCCATGTTCTAAACACACCACCAAGCGATATATTTAAGCCGTCCCTCCGCTGCGCGTCGGGACGGACAACGCCCCTTAACTATGGTATAATGACCGTATACCACAGCCTGTCGTGATCTATTGCTTTTATAAAACGGTTACGTAAGTATGGCGAAATGAAAGTCAAAGACACCCTCAATTTTGAAAAAGCTAGAAAGTCGGAAAAGCATTTTTTTTAACGAACACAAAAAAGTAGTCCCTCCTGGCTGCCGGTAAAGTGTACGGTGGTTGCTATGCAACACACATAGCGTCCTTCAGAGAGAAGGCTAGAGACGGTAGCTTGGTTCGCCGGCAATTTAGCCTACTATCGAGTTCACTCACCGTGTGCCTATTGCTTTACAACATTTCCACCCTCTCCATCAATCAACATATTTTTAGGCTTCAGTGAACTATGCTATTGCTTTTATATATAAATAAACAACAGTTAGAGTTAGGTGCGGAGTGATACTGAACTCCGTAAGCTGTACGGGTGTCATAGCTGTGTGTATACGCTCAATATACAACAGTTGGGAACCAATCAGATCGCTTGATTTAAGCCACCCGTTTTATAAACTGTATTATATGCTGAGCCTGTCGAAGACATGTTTTTTTCCACAGCTTTGGTTGACTTTCTCCCACTCTGCCTGACCATTACTCGCCAGGCCCTACCCCTGCAAACCAGGGGTAGTTCATTCATTCTTCCTGTTATGCAAAGTCATGTCTCTATGGGTAAATAATGGTGTTTGGTGCAGAAGAGCGTGTGCAAATCCTTTCTGGGGAGATACGCCACCAGGACTGCTTGAAGCCGTTGGGTCGGCCCCGTGTTGGCTGGCTGATAGCACAACACCAGGGCTTATCTGTTCCCTTGTTTCCTGATGAATCCCCCTTGTCTAGCCTGCCTCTCACTCAGCGACGCATCCCAGCAAAACCCTAACCGATGCTCAGTCACACCTCAAACTGTTCCCACGGCAACAGCTGGCAGCAAGGGCCGTTAAGATGGATCATGCTCAAAAAGCCATTCCGAATAAATTACCTCCCTGCTTATGCTAACCTCCCCTTGCAGTGTGCCTGTGGACCCATCCGCCCATGTGTGGGTTCATGTGTGTGTGTGCGTGCGCATGTGTGTGTGCGTGCGCATGTGTGTGTGTGTGCAAATGTGTGTGAGCACATGTGTTTCTGTGGGGATAATTGTGGGGGCGTGTCATGCATGTGTGGCAAGCTCGGACGATAGCAGAGTTCTCCCTGGTCACCAGTATTGGCAGTAATATATTCAACAATTCATGGGAAATATACCAAATAAAAAAAAGGAATGGAATTATAGAATTATGAAGGTCATGAATCCAACATGCTGTTTTTCTCTGTTTCATTTCAAACACACCTTAGAATCTCAAGCTCATTTTCTTTATTATTTTGGGCTGTCAGATAACGTTGGCAAGCGATACTTTCCATTTTTCTTGTGAAATGTTAATACTCCTTTTGAAATAAATGTGAATAATCACATTTAATCACAAGGTGTATTTAAGCGTGCCATCAAGAATTGTGAAAATTTAAAAAAAAAATACAGTCACACACATACACACACATTAGCATTATTAGCATGATAGAGAAGCCAGGGCTAACTTATGGCTGGCCAAATTCAGCCCTGGGTGGACGATTGTATGACATTGTTCCAGAGCAGCAGGTCCAATGTGTGAGCAGTCAACATTCCCTTAGACAGAGAAAGCACCCTTTATCAACTATAAAACGTCCTTCAGGTGGGAGAAACATGGAAAGGTGTGAAAGAGAGACAGAAATGCCACAACCTGCCTGTTGACACATTTCACTTTGTAGTCTGTGTGTGTGTGTGTATGTGTGTGTGTGTGTGTGTGTGTGTGTGTGTGTGTGTGTGTGTGTGTGTGTGTGTGATAGCGACACAACCCAACATGCACACACACAAACACACAAGCAGATGTTGGTCCTGCGTTGACTCGTTGCATGAGAAACTGTCGGAAAGTCGATATAACTGCAGGTATAACGGCAGTTTGTGCACACTTTGATATGTGCTCTGCTTTGAAACATTGGTTGGTTGTGAATTGTTAGAGTTGAGTTGTTGCTACTGCATGCATGCTGTAAGTTGCTATGACCAACTCTGGGTAAATCCATGCAGAGTAGCCTATTTGTCTTGTGGTTTCTCTTCCGTTGAAGAAGTTGAAATAGTAGTAGTAGTAGTAGTGTTACCAAAGCTATCAATCTGTTCTTGCTATCTAATGCTATCTATTCTTTTTTTACCCATCTGTTATTCTCGAGCAGCAGCCATGACTGCCTGTTTGGGAAGCCTTTCCGGAAGCGACTAACATGGTAGTTCATCTAACGGCCGATAGGAGGCTCGTGTTGGTTGGATGCAGAAAAGGCCGGCCCCCATTCTCAATAGAAAATTTTGACTTAATTCTCTTCTTTCTTCTTTTGTCTACAAATCAATCAATGGCATTTTTTTATTTCCAATAATGTTTTTGAGAATTCCCGTTTTACAGTTTAGTTTCATGAAAAAGTGATAAAGGACTGAATATGAATGAGTTGTCCCAAATATGAATTGCTTCCGCTGCTGCTTGCAAAATATCTCAAGTAATGGTGGTCCCAGAATGAGAAATCTAATGCTAATTTAATGTTGTATCTAAGGCTTAATTGTGTGTTAACCAATGTGAGACGCAAGCTACATCCAAATTTTTCACAGTTTATTGCGATGGATGCATTGCATCACAGGCTTACTTAAACTCATCTTAATTTAGCTTAGCGGCTTGCTGGCTTAACACGTTTGAGGTTCAATCGTGATGCAGCAGAGATAGGGATGGACTCAGCTGTCTCCTGCTAATTGAATTAGCAACACAGCTGATCGTTTGGCTTCACAATTGAACAAGGTTGAACTATGGAATGAAATCATTCTACCTGTCCATGTGTTGGCCTTGCTTACTAATGGAGCTAAGTGCCAGGAGGTACCAGTGTGATGAATGGGATATATGACCCCAACAAATGAGAAGGAAGGGGGTGAGAGAAAGCAATTTTACAAGATGACATACCATGGCAGCTTTGATTTGGGCATTATTTTCTATTCTCTTGTGCTATAACACAGATTTACAATTGCAGGATAAAACTATGTCATGGTGTCACTCGACCAATGACCCCATGCTAATTGTGTTTTATAAACGATTGTAAATCAGAATGACGTCTGTGCTGCACCTCAGTCCACGTTTCGGCACTTTTAATTCCACCCATACTTGATAGATGCATGAAAAAAGTGCACATAAAATCAGACACAGACTCACACACACACACACACACACACACACACACTCACTCACTCACTCACTCACTCACCCACTCTCACACACACACACACACACACACACATACACACACACACTCACGCATACACACACACAGCCATATTGAGTGTTTTCCTCAGTGATTCCTCTGTTATGTTATTGTGTCGTTTGTGAAGTGATATCATTGTCACAGAACAGGCCCCTCTCTTTTTCTTTCGCAGGCCGCTTCAAGATAATGATGATGTATGGGTGGTTTTGATGCCGCATTCACCTCAAATCTCCTCAAATCTCCCCCCTCTCTCTCAATGTCTCCTTCCTCCGCCTGCCCGCCCTCCCTCCCTCCCTTCCCTCCCCTGCGAGTCTTGAACAGGGCGAGAGATCACATGCCCCTCCTCTCTACTCCTGACTGAGAGCATCAGCTCACACTGTCAATCAAAAGACAGAAAGTGGACGAATGCGGATATTGCTGAACACAAACCTCTGTAGATAATTTAGATAAGATAACAATAAAAGGATAGTGTCCTTTTTAGTTATGCATGGAATGTGTAAGCGAGAATTTAAATAAAGTAAAAATATATATATTTAGAACTGAACAGATAATCGCCGGAGCAAACAAGCAATCGGCATAAACATGTTAAACCTTTAGTCTATACCTATATATTGTAAGCCATAATCTATACGTCCATCATCCTATGTCCTTACTGTATTGGGCGGACTAAGTCGAGGGGAATGGATTGTCTCTGGCGCTGTAGAATAGGTGTGCTGCTGCTCCCTTCATGTGTTGCAGTGAGTGAGTGTGCTGTGGAGGGAGGTGGTGGTACTCTCCTGGCTCTGTCTCTGACCCGACCAAATGCTCTCAGCAGGGAAGCATGGAGAGAAAAAGGAGAAAAAGGATCTATATAAAAAAAAGATAATATAATGGGGCTCTCCACCAGTCGTGTGTCTCCCCCCCTCCCCACACTCGCACACACACACTCCCCTCCTCATCCTGCCAGAAGAACTGTCTGTGGAGACGTCTGCAGCAATTTGTCTCCGGCAAACCTTACATCTGCAATCAACATCACCGATCCCCTCCACTTTTTGTCGTTGTTAGTATTAATTATTTAGTTTGATGATTCCTTCCTTTGGTCGGTTCGTGTCCCGGCTCATTCCGTTGTCTGAACCCCTGCTGGGCTTATTAGCCACTAAATCTTTTCTCTGTCATCTGTTCTCGCCTTGTTCTTCTTCTGAATACTCTGTGAGAGTGAAACGCGGCCATCATACTGATGCCTGATTCTTTTAGAGATTCCCAAACATGAATGGATGTCGTTTCTCAGTCGGTCAGGGCTGGAGCATTTAATAAAAGTGGGAAGAGAACCCCTGAAACATAATATGATAGGATAATATGATTTAAATATTAATAAAACCTACAAAGAAGCAAACATTCACCTTTTATCCATCTGAAAAAAGTATTGTGTGTCCACAATCAAATGTTTATAACAATCTGTGTTCAGTACAATCTGTACTGTCTGCATGAACACACACACACACACACACAGGGTTGCGATATCAATAGTACAATCCTAAGTAGAATAGAGTAAGAGGAGAAAAAGCCCACTAACAGTATATCCACTGTCACCGGATCAGGCGCATGCTGCGGAACTGCTGCCAATTCTGGCCTGGGTGGGCTGTCTTCTGGGGGGGAGGGGGCTGATGAGGTTGCTTATGGGGTCATCAATTTCTTCCAAGCGTGACATAGTTGGGCCTATTCTGACATCAAACCCATCTGCACTGCAGCTTGATTTTAGTCAACACTCATCTTGGTGTGTGTGTGTGTGTGTGTGTGTGTCTGTGTGTGTGTGTGTGTGTGTGTGTGTGTGTGTGTGTGTGTGTGTGTGTGTGTGCGAGTGAGAGTGTGTGTGTGTGTGTGTGTGTGAGAGTGAGAGAGGTGATTCTGTGTGTGTGTGTGTGTGTGTGTGTGTGTACATGCGTTGGTGCATGTTTGTGTGAATTTGTGTGGGTGTGCCACCACATGTTGGTGTGTGTTCTGAAAAAAAAAGATTAAAGATTAAAGGTCAAATCCATGGCAACCATTGCCAAGAGGAGCAGTTACCAGTGGCTCAGTAAGGGGCTCCCATTCCCCCCTGTATCGCAATCCCATCCCTCACCTGGCCAACCGCTTGGGCAGTAAACCCTCAGAAAAAACACATTTGGGGGTGGACAGTTCAATGGTTGCACTCCCTCTGCACCACGCCTCGGTAAACACAGGATAAAAAAAATAAAAAGGAAAACATGCACTCGCAACATTACCTTCCAGAGAAACCCGGCGGCAATTAAAAGCTGTGGGCACACCGGGACTTCAGGCACGTCGGCCCCCTTACCAATGCAAACAGCCCTAATGGGAGTTCCACAAAAAGCGTTAAAAAAGAAACACATTCAATCGTCCAATAAAGCCGGTTTGATCCAACGCTATAGTTATGTTTTATAACGCATAGCATAGTGCGGCAATGCATGCTGCAGCCCTCTGTGTTAGAAGGAGAGGAGCTGTATTCTTTAGAGGAATATAAAGATGTGTCATGGTTGAATACTGTAAGGGCATGAAAAGGTTCTCCTGACTCTTATGAGCACAATGGAAAGGTGAGAGGAGGCTATGGCCTAAGACGACAGAGCTGTACATGGCCTAATGGTTTCAAGGAGACCGTAAAATTCAGAAACACGCCTTGAGGTCATTGCTAGCTCTTTCACAATCGCAGTCACAGGATACACAACAATCAATAAGATATATGAGAACATTAGAAAGCATAGTATATTTTTATATAAATGTAGCTTTGTGTCATTTTATACTTAACCTGGATGGATGTGCCAAGATCCAGTGAATATATTTATTTTTGCAGCTGCAAAAGCCCATTTCAGTCCATTCGATGGCATTGTAAATATCCTTTCATTTCATTGTTTTTCTTGTTTTGTAGAACTACCACTAACTAACATGCAGCTGAAGGGACTGTGGTTTTCTTGGGGAAAGGTGGTTGAGCATTTTTGGGGGATTTTTGTTGTGAATTTATATTTCAAGTTCCAATGCTCTAAGAAGCATGAGGACACTCGATATTCATTAAGGACTCTATTTTTTTTTTCTTCTAAACTAAATCTCCTTACAGTGGCTCTACCCAAAAGGTAACAACTGGTATTGCAACACATAAAATCAAATATTGGAAGGACTCGCTGAAAAGGGGAGCCTTTAGTTGTCATATTTAAATGTGTCGGTTGACCATGATTTGAACCAATCCCAAATGGCAATTACAATAATCCCTACTTAGCAAATATGGTAAAATGAGCAAATTTCAATGGTCTCATTTAAATTTGACTTTCAATCAACCACACCAGTAAAATATATGATGCAGTAGCGAGGGACATTTAAGGTTCATGAAACATGAATACCAATTTAAAAAAGCTCATGTGGCAGCTTGTGTTTTATAAATACTGTAAGTGGAGCATAAGGCCATGCAGATCTGAATTTACATAGAATTCCACCATGGCTCTCACATTTTTAAAGGCTATACCAATGTGTCTTTTGCTGAAACATCTTTGTGTGCATTATTATTAAGTAAGTCATTAAAAAGTGCTGTGTTTTAAAACCTTTCTAATGATGAGTTTGTAAGGAAATCGTAGCCACTGGGATAGCATGGAGAAATACCCATGGTGTATTTGGTGTAAGTCTCATTATTAGAATCAATTTCAGACAATATTGTTTTCGGAAAATCTGTACCACCACCTTCCAATATAATATGCATCTATCTTCATAATGTCTATGCTTAACGTACAATTACATACACATAGTATGTCATAATTGTATATAATAATATATAAATAATAATATATAAAACAAATTAAATAGGCTAACAATACTATAATGTATTGTTAAACTATAACAATGCTAACACAATAATAAAAAGTATCACTGCTAAACTAAAAAAATATCTAGTGTTATTATTTTCATTCTATGGCATACTCCTTTGTCTTTGAATACTATATGACATAGTGGTCCAGTGGTTGATTTTTTCTGAGATTTACAGGCTGGACTGAAGACTTTCCCTCACAAGGTCACCATTCAAATGACTTAATAATTTAGCTTTGGGAATTTTTATGATCCAAGACCACATGGATGCCTGGGAGGCATTGCCATCCATATTCATGCGGTAGTTATAAGGATTCAATCTATTTTCACCCATCTCCTGAGCTCCAAGCAATTTGAAGTACAGACTAAGTAGGACTACATTTTTTCCAGAGGACAAACGTGTTTGCACATGTAACAGGAATGGCTGTCCTATAATTTCAATGGTTCAGTGTGGTGCATGTGTGTTTGTACAGTGTGTGTGTGTGTGTGTGTGTGTGTGTGTGTGTGTGTGTGTGTGTGTGTGTGTGTGTGCAGGTTTCCAAACTACTCAAACTTCATGCTTGTATTGGGAACTACATATTTCCATTTGCCCAATGTCAGTATCTGTGGTCCATAGAGATTCATCTGATGGACAGATTAGGGTGAAACACCAAACATTGCATCATTCCCGTCAACTTAATATCTATCTACTACATGTTGTCATGAGGCCTTCCAAAACCAATACTAATTGGAGGTGGATTCCCAGTGCATAAGCAAACTTGATATTGAGCATTTGACAACAAATCTTTTGCAAGTTTGCTTACCATAGATCATATTGTAACGATCTAAGCCCCTTCAGAATTGAAAACACAATGTCTCTCTGGTCCTTCTTTATTCCTCCTTCCAATGCTGAACCATCAGCAAGCGTAGTTAGGCATCAAGCTGCCAATGATGCCACTCCAATTAAAGGAGACACGCTGGCGCCTTTTAAATCAGCATATCGTTCAAAGTGTAGTGTCTTCTCCTTCCCGTGTCTTAATGAAACCCATACCTCTGATTGGAGCATCTGTTGTGTGACAATCTTAGATTGCTTCATGGAAGCCTAAAATCTCCCTGAAATCTGAGCCAGTCTACTGAATACACTGGGCCTCCTTATTGTCAGATGCAAGCTTGTTTGAAAAAGCCAAAACCTGGATGTTGTTTGTCAAAACCACAAAGAATTACTGTATTCCTCTGCAGAAACAGGTTTTTCTTAGATTCTCAAAATAGCAAAAAAATAACAGGTAAGACAGTGTGAAAGAGTGTGAAAACTAACAATGATGCTCAACAAGACCTGCTGTCATCTTGAATTTTCTAAATATTCTTCTTCTTCTCTTATGTGGCATCATTCACCCTGTGCTGTCGCAACGTTAGTCATGCCTGTTCAGCTTAAAACTCACTCCATATGGAGACAACAAACAAGAGTGCGACTTCCGGCCCTTAGAGGGTACAGGCGCGCGTGGACAGAGTCCACGAGTACTCCTCCAACCCAGATCCACGTGTGCTGTGTATCTTCTATATTGTTTCATGTACTTTCATGTATTTTATTTGCGAGTGGTGTGCTGACATATTTCTTAGATTTGTTTTACTTCCTCTTCCTATATTTGTTCTTACATCTCTTTTGTTTGCTGATTTAGACAACGATACACTTTTAATCTCGAGCTTCATCTTGTATTAGGTAGACATATTTGTACTCACATATCAGCTACCATCAGAACCAGAAGTCACCCAATGTAGAAATATTATGCCCAAGGCAGAATGGCGGTAGTTTTTTCGTTTGAGGGGTTACAAAAGGATAGGCAACATTGTTGAGTAAGACTCCCTTAGAAGATAAGGTAGCATATAATGATTATTGAAGCAATGAAATTAACCTTTTGAATGATATAATTATAGGAACTAAACAAATAATATCGAATCAAGCTGATGAGAACCATGGCCATGCTCTACATGCATGGCAGTGCGTCTCTGACACAAGAACGCACAATTATTGTATTTAGTGTGAGGGCTATATATTGTACAATTAGAGAGAGAAATATTTGTTTGAGAAACTTATATATGTCTAGAAATATATTCGGTAAACTTAATAACTGAAGTATAACATATTCAGACAGAACATAGTTATATTTCAAATGGATGCTATCATGACTGATCTCCTTTGCTTCCAGCGAAGTGCTTCTATCTTGCTAAGATGGGATGGATGGTTGTTCTGCAGGCCTGGCTGTCATCTTGGTTGGCATTACATGTTGTGTCTTCTTTATCTGGCGTGGATGGGAGCTCAAGTATTTTTATGTCACACGGAAAGGTCACACGTCATTTGTCCTGTCGTTTTTTAGGTGTTGATCCGTATTTGACGCATGGGTGACGCATACATCGAGATTTTGAATTGTTAAACACATATTCAGAGTCAAAACACAGTTCCTATTTTGCCACAGGCACAATATTTCTAACTGCAGTTAAGACTTTTGCTTTATTTTATTAACAATGAAATTCACTTAAATTTCTATTCCATACAATTTCTCAAATGTGTTCCAGTATGAAATGTGTTTGTCTTTTTATCAACAAGTTGATATCCCTTCATAATTTCTTTTATATTTTGAGGATATGATAAATGATAATCGAGCTGATCCAAAATAATCTTTAGTAAACACCTCTGAACTGTAATGAAAATAATATGCCCAGTGGCTGCTGTGTAACCTTGTTAGATTACGCTGTCGTTCAGGATGATGTGACTAAATAACCAAATGTGTACTTTTCAAAAAATGTCATGTTCACTCTGCGAGACAACATATCCCCACTGTCGTTCCATGTTCCATTGGAAACAACCTGGCCCAAATGTGGCAAAACAACTGCTGTACATTTACAGTCTTGTTATAATAACAACCAATAAATAATCACAAAGTCTGCTTATCAAATGCATTTTAGAGCCAACAACAACATACCACCATTAGGATGATCTAATATTATCCAGTAATCACTTTTTTGTCTTTTTTTTGGAATTGCACCTAGTGCACCAAGAGGACAAATCAAAAGGTATTTGTATGGTACTGACATAACGTTTATCTTGAAATCCTGGCCACAAAAAGGATATATTGACAGACATCACTGGCTCCATGCTAGGCACGACCACCCCCGCCAACACGTCCCTCTGTGGCAGGCAGCAGCCGAGGTGGGTTACCTGGCCTGGTCAGCCCCCGGTCATGGGTCCTTGGAGACTTGTGTCTAGGACGAGCTGGACAGGGGTGGGCCGAGGCCAGGCGACCTACTAGAGCAAGCCTTGGTCTGCGGTGGTGACTGGGGGTTCCCTGCTGTGGGGGAGGGAGGGCCTGGCCTGGAGCCTTGTGTCTGTGGGGATGCCACTGAGGCAAGGGGGGCGATTTCTAGCTCTTCTGGGCAGTGGTCGGTGTCCTGTAAGGGTGCTATGTGCACCAGGGTTTCTGGTTTCCAGAGACATTGAGGGCTGTGAGCTTATTATCGAGTCTGGGCTTTTGTCTGGCTCATCTGGACATCCTTTCTCCCCGCATATTTATTTCACCCCATGTCTTAAGATATCCGGTCGACATGTTTCAACCTCTGTTAGTGTATTTATTTGATTGTATTGTCCTTTATCGACTGCTTTTAAAGTGCTATCATACTGCTACTACTTATAATACTGCTAATAATACTGCTAATTCTACCACTACTACTTCTGGAACTAATACTAGAACTACTACTAATAATAATCATAATCATCCTATTCATAATATTTCCAGCAACAAATATCCACATTGAAATATGTGATTGTTCACGACAACTTCATATCAAGAATGCAGTACAAAATGGAAAAAGAACACAGATTTGATTGATTTTTGCAAATCGCAAATTTTTCATTTGACTTTTTAAGTGCCTGAGAATAGTATTGTTGGAGAGTCTTTGGCGTTTGGTATAGAGCTGCGACTGACGGTACTCCAGAAGTGATGTATTAGAAAGGACTTTGCTATGATTGGAATCAAAGGAAGAAGTGGCTGCGGGTTATCCTTTGAAAACAGCACACAGACTTATCCCCATCTGCGTTTTTCCAAACCACCATTTAAACTATACTGCTCAACATGTTTATTTGATTGTGCGGCTATCTGGCAATCCGTCTTATCTTCAAGGAACCCTAATTGTAAAGGCGTCCTTGCTGCATCTCGGCATATGGCAGAGCCATGAGTGACAGGAGCACTCAGAGGAGTGTCAGCAGGAGAATTCGCACCAGTGGTGTCGTGTCTGAAACTGGACACCTCTCTCCCTGTCCTCTGGCCTTTTGTCTGTCTCCCAGATTGAAGGTGGAGACAGAAAATAGAGCGTTTCCCACCGCAATCCTGTTTACCTTCACTCGAAATGGGTTGCAGGAGCAAGAGGGAAAAAAACTTTTAACTTTGGAGTTGTCTTCGAGCTATATTTATTTATTCATTATCAATGCAATATGTGTAATATCTTACAAGATGTGAATATGATTAAGAATTTGAGAAACAGCTGCATATATATGCATATATATATATACTTAATGTTGGTAGAATTGCTATATATATATATATTGTCGGTAGAATTACACACATATATATATATATATATATATATATATATATATATATGTGTGTATATATATATATATATATATATATATATATATATATATATATATATATAGTGATTATTCCGACAATCCTTGCAGCCATATTGTGTTTTATGGAGTTACAGTTGGATGATGTTACGTCCCTGGTGGTATTAAGGGTTAATTGGCAAACTGGCCTGAAGTGTTTGCCGTCTTCATTCCTGCACTCCATCTACTAAACCATCCCCGACAGTATTGTTTCTAATGGGGAATCAAAGAGCCTGTGTTAGATTTCTCTATTCCCCTGCACCCTTAAGACAAAACCATCGCATGGGCGACATAAACTGGCTCTGTTCCTCAGCCCACATCATAATCGTACATAATAATCTCTTGATCTGCTTCGAGGGCTGGCAAGGTCTCTCGCTGTGATTGGCTTGTATGTACATAGAATAATTCATATTTTCTCCTGACTTCACACGATTGGTCAAAGGGGCTCACTGATAATTTCATCAATACATCAATTGTATGACGTGGGTTTATTTAATACATACATACACAGATTGGCACAGATTGAGTGAAATAAATATTGTTAGAAATACATAATGCTAGATAAAATAAATACAGATAGATAATTATATGGATAGAAGAAGAACAGCACATTTCAAACTACTCACTTTGCTGCATTGGTTGAAATACAAACTTGATATACAAAGGTATAAGGTATTTTCCAAATAAAATGAATGGCTATTTGTCATTATGACTCATTGTTTAGCACTAGAGGACTATTATGTGCAAAATAAAACATATTATGCCAGCACTAATGAGGATGTTGCATATTGTTGAGCAACACGCTGTTATCTCAAAGCCACAGTAAATGTCGGCAGACATTATTTACATACTACAGATAGCTTTTTAGTGTTTATCTTTTTTCGAAGACCAACACACACTAAACACACACACACACACACACACAATATTTCTGATGACAAGCATACACTCTAGCCGAAAAAATAAAATAAACAAATCTATATGGACGTCTCGTACAATGTGCTTTAAAAATATTGATAGTTCCACCCTCATAAAAGTGTATCGCTCATTTTATGTCAATGCCATGGATCACTTTTAGATGCGGTGTCACTTTAAGACCCTATTAGTGCAGCAATTCATTTCCAAGACGTAAGTGCTCGCAGGGAAGGGGGGGGGGGGGGGGGGGGGGGGGGGACTGCCCAGGAGCCTGCGTGGGGGAGGGTTAATATTTCTGCGGCTAAGCCAGGCAGTGAGCCGCCACCCCTGCATCAAAGTGGGAGAGCCATAAATGATTCATGAGCAGCTGCCATTGTTTTGACTCCATTGTGTAACGGCTGGGGGTCAAGCAGCGTTCTGCGCGTCAACAATTTCTCTCTCTCTCGCTCTCTCTAGCTCTCTCTCATCCTCCTGACCCTAACGCAGAAGAGGGAGGTCACGGTCCTCCCCCCTCCCCCCTTCCCCTAGAAAAACTCTTAGTTGACAGGGACCCCAATTGGTAATGTGTTTATCATGCATCTGGTCGCCGGCGCATTTCAGTATGTCGCCACGTCCTCTTGACGGCCATGTTGACTGCGCTATGCTAATAGGCGAAACGCTTCAAAACAGCTTGTGACAAGCGGGAATGGAGAAGGAGGTGAAAAAAAACAAAAAACAAAAACAAAATCAAAAGTCGAGCAAAAAACAAATACAGCTGCCTCCTGAAGAGGAAGACAAACATAATGTCCTGCAAACAAACGCGCAGATTAGGGCTGTTGTGGGTCGTGGTGAACTCATTAAGCCATGAGTCTTATAGACAGCCTCTTCCAAGCAGCCGTAGCTGTCCATGGTGCTGAATTAGAGAACCCAGGACGCGTTGAACCACCGGGCTGCAAACAGAGACATTTGTCTTGGCAATGGTGTCTGATACGCTGAGTGCTGATATTTTAAGGTCTGGGGTCAGAATAGCTGGGGAAGGGATTGTGTTTTATAGTCTGGAGTTGTCTGCATCCCTGAATCAGCATATACTGCTCTCTGGCCCATGGCCAAAAGGAGCTGTTTATCGTTTGCGCACTCTCTCTCTCTCTCTCTCTGTCTCACTATCTCACTCTCTCTCTCTCGCTGTCCCTTTCTTTGTTTATTTTGCATAGACCATTCACACACACACATGCACACACACACACACATACATACACACACAGACACAGACACACACACACACACACACACACACACAGTCATAGGCGTAGATTGCGGGGTGGACGCAGGGGATGTGTTCCCCCCAATATTTAGAAAAGGTAGATTTGTTCCACTCAAAAGAAAAAAAATATTTTTTTAAAAGGTTGGAAAAAAAAGAGGTAATGAAATGAAATGACATTTCAGGGGGCTCAAAACGCATATGTTTCCTTCTGACCTGTAAATAAGTTTCCCAATCATTTCAGACACCCCTATATGGACCATACCATCTTCCTGCCGCACAGTCACATGCGCGTGCGCAGGCACGTTACTCTTAATCACGCATGTTTCTCTTACTCACGCTAGGTCCATGGATCAGGTCCAGTCAGGTTAGGAGTCGTGGTCTTTATACAGTCTATGGTCGCGGGCGCAGACAGTGACAAGACAAAGCAAGAGCAACAGGTTGCTGTTTGCATGAGTGTCCCAATAACTGTATAGAGGTGACACCACAATGTATACGAGTTAATGCCAGACTAGGTGTCCAATTATCAGTAATGAATGGATGACTTGGAGGCGAGAACTGTCACTAAGTCCATTAATTACTGATAATCAAACACCTCGAAGGGCATAAAGCCGCTTATAAAATAATAATAAAATTATTATTATTATAATAATTAGACCACCACTCATTTATATCTTCATGTGTTTTTCCGCCATAAATTAATTCAGAAAAGGCACAAATTGTTGAATAAAAATTAACCAGAATGCAGGAAATTAAGTGTTTGACGCTCAAAATTCTATGGGGGGAAACCCACAGACCCCCCCCGCTGAAAATTTGTCCCCCCCGAATGTTGAATCCAAACCTACGCCCTTGTGCGCAGTAACAGCAGCAGCAGGAGCAGCAGCACATTGTTTAAATCAGCTTCATATTTATTTTCCATTTGCTGTTATTTTCAAATATTCCCAAATAGAAATTTATGTAATAAAATCAAAGGCCCACACATCATCTTCAAGCAGTCCCACAGGTCTAATTAATACGACACGGCTCGCAAATCACAGTGACATTTCTGCCTCTCAGGGCTGACATTTGTGTGTTTATTTAAATACCTTGAGCAGGTCGAAATATAGAACAGAGGAATGAGGGTGGCTTCTTAACCTTTTCGTTTTCAGTTCTGCTTCCATCTCCAGTCGCTGGTCGAGTGCGGTGCCATTAACTGTAAAGTGCACCTGCTTATCTTTCCAAGAGGCAGCAGACGCAACACCTTTGCGTGCGCTAATTCACTCTCTGATGCAGCGTCTCTGAGCCAACATGTCCACCACCAGTGCTAAAAAACACAGTATTACTGTCCTAATGTCATGCTCCAGTGTCAATCCATAGTACTGGAAGGTAATATGGGGTAAATATGTGGTTCTCTCCACTTTGACAAGGTTAGAATTACAAATTGAATACGTTGAAAACAAGAAGGTCAAATTAGCTTGAATGTCTGGTTTTTCTTTTTGTCAAATTTGTAATAGCATTTTCCTGCTAAGAGTTTCAACCTTAATTGTGTCTTGTGACTGGAAAACCACTGAAAGCAATGTGAGGAATACAATATGCGAAAAACAGAAGTCTGAATTAATTGAAAATGAATCACAGCTTGGCTATTTTGAATAGAGAGTGCTTGAATCTCAATCTAACAGTTTTTTTGTGTTTACTGTGTGGCCTACTAAATTAATAACCTTTTTTTTATAGCATGTATGAGCCTCGTCTTAGTTTTCTGGGGCATGTGAATAATATTTGCGTTTTTATCAAATTATTTTGAGAAAACTATACACCTATCCTCACTGTAAACTGAAACTATTCCTACCAACACGGTGCCATTTTGCCATTAAGTCCCTTTAACTAACTGTTGGTCAGTTGTGATGATAACCATTCATAATGATTCATCATTTTATTTAAAATTAAAAGACACCTTAACGATGAATGTGCCCATCAAGGACACTTACAAGAATGAGAAAATGATTTAGCTTTGATAACACTTTTATTACTATGGAAATTGTCGCTGCAGGTGCTCCGCAGTCAGTGTATCAATCCATCACTATGCTTATTATCTCCACATTTAACTATGATTCAGCCATAATAATGTTGAAGGCTTTTATATTAAACCATGAATATTGCCTTTAAAGCAGTACATTTTAATTGGACCTTGATATTAGTTTGTGACTGGAGAAGGGGGCGTGGTTAGTGTCAGCTGTGAGAGGAGCGACAGGTGTGGCTTATCCCGGCATCAGACACAGCTGCCGAAGGTGAGCTTGATTATTAGAAGGATTTTATAAAGACTGTAGTCATTGTGGGCTCTCTCTTGTGGTAAGGCTGGGGACTGAACCCTGAATCAGAAAAAAGCAGCTCTTCAGTAATATCTTTAGCCTTCCCCTCAAGGTACCTGGAGCCACAGTAGTGAATAGTACTTGAATGATGGAAAAAAACGTAATAATACATATTCCTTCGGCTTTTTTGTATTATGTGTGACACATGAAGGATGACGTCCTCTAAATGGAAAAGGAAAGACTTTGTTGATGATGTTGAATGCTAAGAAGAAGGAGGTCAAGTCTCTGAAAGAGGCTGTCCAGAAGCATGGATCCAGTCTGGCAGAGGGGAGACTTGCATATTATGATAAAGAGCTTGATGACATGGAGGAGCCATGGAAGGCCTTCCAGAAAGAGACAGAACAGTTCTGGCAGGAGATGGACACCTGCCAGAGGGAGAGGTCTGGGCACAAGATGCACTTGAAAAACCAAAAAGGAAATTATATCCGATGAGAGAGAGAGTCCTTTCAGCTATAAGTGTCAGTGATGAGCCATTTTGGCGAAGATTTTCTTGAAGGAGCAAAAGAAAAGGCTCTCCTACAGCCATACAGCTAACAAAAAGACTCTGACTATGGTCCAGAAATAAAACTCGGTCAATATCAACAATACATGTGTAAAGATGGCCTGCGACCTTTGGCCTTGCCGAGAGATGAATGAGTACTGCACATGGTCCAGCAAAGTGCCATACGGACACAGAATTGGTGACAATTCTGGAATTTCTGTTGGAAGTCTGAGCCCCTGATTGGCCAGATACGGTCTGGGTCTGGAAAGTCTGTTGGAAATAGTAGTAAAGCATTCTGCACCAGGGGAACTGTCTCTGCGTTTCCTCTCCTCCCTCCTTTATAGAAGCTAGCCTGCATTGTTACATAGGTGTTACAATGTTAGACCGTACAGTATCTCTGTTTTAGTTTGTCTAGTCACCGCAGTGTTACTATGGTGACTGTATTTTCCAATGTCAGATTTGACTTTAATATTTGAAATAGAAAATCTACAGTTACCAAAATGTACTGGTAAAGTAATTATCCTTATAATGCACAAAATGCATGTTTCCATATGCAATATTGACAAATAAAGAATGCAATAAGCTGTAGTATTACAGACAAAATGGTCTATTACTAAATTGGAATGCTACAAAAGACAAGGGTAAAGTACATAAAATAAATGAAATTTAGAAGCATTAGGCAAAACCAATATCAGTTTTCCACACTCTTCAACTTTGTTTGATACAATACCATGTTTGTGTAGTTACTTTGTTTCTATTGTACATGTCATTCAGAAGCGGGCAGGTGTAAGGCGTCTTGCGCAACGAAATCATCAGAGATCTAAATCAATAACCTTTTAGCTATAGGAGTCTATACATGTGTGCATCGCAATGTTTCGCAATGATTGTATATGCACATGTCATATAAACCATGATAATAACAACATTTAAGTGTAACCAGACTACATAATACATTGAATAAAAAAGATTTGCCATTGAAAAGACAATGGGAAGAGAATGTCCCTATTTAACACTTATTCTAAGGCTGTGGCTAACCACTTAGAGGCACTTGTATGGCTGTTTATGTACTTCAGCAACTAAATTGATTGCATCTGAGCGTCCCATGTATAGATCTTCATTCATGTAAACATGAGGAGAGAACTTGTATACTCACAAAGAGTATAAAAGTGGACCTATTACCACAGAAGTGTATTCTCGGAGTCTGTATAAAAAGTTGAATAAGCAGGAAATAAGATGTGTGAAGAATTGGATGTTGTGGTTTTGACAAGCTAGATGGTTTCTTTGTTGCTTGCATGTTTTTCACATGAGCCAGGCGGTGTTTTTTTCCTCCTCCGTTCTGCACATCATCCACATAAAGGATGAAGGTCTCCAGACAAAAAACGCTGTAAGGCTCCAGAAGCAGCCGTTTGGCCGCGGAGCGACTCAGAGTCCAGGTGCTCATCTCCCTCACTAGCCCCACTTCTTTACGCACAATACTGGAGCATACTGATACTTATTTTACAAGAGCCTTCGGGCAGGTGGGGGTTGGGGAGGGGGGGGGGGGTGGCAGACTTGCCGTTTCCTGGTCCATCTCACTCACACAGAGCTCTGAGCCAAATGAGGCATCGAGAGCTCTGGAAAAATAAGGAGCTTGAGGCGGGGCGAGTGGGCGTCGTGGCAACATGTGTACATGTGGAGCAGACCGAGTGCGCACAGGGCAAACTGACGCCACACAAAGAGGCTGTGACGTGACTTCGATGGACTTCAAATGGCTGCTGGATCAAGGCCCCTCAGGGGGGATGGAACAAGGACATCTTCCAACGTCGTCTAGGACTTTATTGAATGGACAATACAGGGTAAAAGTCTGGTCATTTAAACGGATGGCAAGAAAAACCTAATTGTTATTCTACGTTATGGAGAGGCTATGTTAACTGAATAACACATGCTAGTAACCCTCCTCAAATAAATTCTCAAACATCAAAACCTTAAATCAATTATTCATATATATTTTTTTTTTATATAGCCAACCGTGGTATGCCTGTATAAAATGTGTTTGGACTAGTCTGTCAATAATAATACAATTATGGTCACATTTTACCATGGAGGATATGTGTGTTATCGTCTATGAGAATATGTATGTGAAATGAAATATATGAAAATTCAGCTACCGTGATGTACCGTAACATAGTGTGCCAAAAGTTAACTACTAATGTCAGTCTGCCTGCCTATCCATCGATGGAACCTGCTGTTCCAACTGCGTTTTCTTTTCAACTCGCATGAATTGCACGAATCTTACAGCCCAGAATATTTTGGTTTCATCTTTGTAGTCCTCTTTTTTCATCAGCGTGGCGCACAGTGTCAGTTTCATGATTTATTCCCTTGAAGCGACAGAATCCTCCAGGGAGCGACATAAATAACTAAAAGCTCTCTTGATCTCTATTGCGTTTAATTACATCGCCGTTGTTATTTACAGTTTGAAAAGCACATTAATTAAAATACCCAAGGGGGCCTGAAGAAATTTGATTATGATAACCTTGCTTTGGCGGGAGTCTTGGGTGAGGCCTTTTCATTTTGTGCAGTCCATAACTTGCATGATCCCTTAATGTCACCAGCCCTCTAATTGTGTTGCTACTTTTTCTTTTACCAACTGACAGAATATAGTGCTGTAAGCATTGTTTGAAGCATTTCCTCCCTCTTTCATTGGTACTTGTCTTTCTTTTAATTTCATAAGTTATGTGGAAAACTGGGATACTCGTGCTCATGCAATTAGAACAAACCGAGAGGACAAATGCAGCTTTTTTGCCCCCCTGTTGATAGAGCTGTCTACTTCCACATGTCCTTGCGCTGCTCACAATGCAAAGTGGGCCATACTCGCACAAGAAGTTTTCCCCGCCTTTTTCTTTTTTTTGTTGCAAGAATACTAAAATAAGCTAGAGCTTGTCGCAAAAAATTCTGACTTTGCTTTCATCTAGCGCCGTCTTCACAACATGCAAAAATAGAAGTGTAACATGGAGACGGGACACTGACAAAGCTCTGTATAAGAGCCTAAAGTATAGCCTCAGAGGGTAAGAAGAAGAAGAAACACAAAAGGAACCAGGAAGTGGCAGCCATGTCTCACTGCTTTTCATGCTGTGCCTTCCATCCACCTCCCTGAGGAGCCCACAGAGCATAACCCAGTATATCCCTCCAATTTATCTATCTATAGACCTATACACTCATACATACAGTATATACTGTTTACATATCATCACTGTGCTTACATATGCACCGCGTTACCCTCTTGGTTCAGGCAGCATGCCACATTTCTAAATAGAAACAGCTTTCATGCATCTTCAGACACAAATACAGAACATACACAGGCACACGCACACACACACACACACACACACACACACACACACACACACACACACTCATGCACACACACAAACATTTGCACCTAAACCAAGACATAGACAGACACATGACACAACATCCATGCTTAGGTGTGTTACTATGGTTTTATTTATTACATTTGTTTTGCCATTGTTCATTTACATATCTCACCAGCCCCATCCTGGCATGAAATCAGGATTCTCCAAATGCATATTTTTATCCTGCTATAATGGCTATGATTTGCATATAATTTGCCCTCATCTGCACAATACTTGAAAATGATTTAATGTCCCTGACATGTTTGCTCTTCTAGGATTATTGATTACTCATTATTAATCTCCCGTTTTACCAGAAAGTGGTGGTCCAATCAACGGGGCACAGCCTGGTGGCCTTGCAGTTTCTGTAATCAACCATTTTTTTCCCGCTGCTCAGATAGATTGTCTGTTGAGTGAAGGCACATAAGATAATGCTTAACTTAGTTAAACTCTTCCATCATTGTCTAAAAGAACAATGAAACTGCACCAACAGCATGTTTTCTTTGTTTATTAGAATGAATCCTTTTAAAGGTGTAGTTCGGAATTTTGGACATCGGACCTCATTTCCAAGTGAGCCAGTGTGTTATTTATCATTGGAGACTGTTTTCAACATGTTTCATTCAGTCCTTCTAGTTGCAGAAATCGCTGGTGCTAGGCTAGCACAAGTAAAGGGGAACTGCTAGCCTGCCAATAAAAACAGTTTTACCCACTCCACAGTACACCCGAGGCAATCCAATTATAACGCCCGACTATTGATCTAAATGTCTGTGTTGATAAAATAATGTTAGAAATAAAACTACCCTTGCATCGCATTGCATTTAGTTTATAATCCCTATAGCTGGAACAGGCTACGGCAGCGGCGGACTGATATTACCTGGAGCATGCTTCTCTGTTTACGTTCTGCTGTAGTGAATTGGTTGCTACACCTGAGCAAAGTGAAATTCCGCCGCTGCTGAGAAAGTAGTCCCTCAAAATGTAATGGGATCATTGTGATACAAGGATAGTTTTATTTCTGACATTATTCTATCAACGCAGACATTTACATTGATAGTCGGCCGTTATAATTGGTTTGCCTCGGGTGTACTATGGAGTGGGTAAAACTGTTTTTATTGGCAGGCTAGCAGTTCCCATCGACTTGCGCTAGCCTAGCACCAGCGATTTCTGCAATTAGAAGGACTGAATAAAACGTGTTGAAAACAGTCGCCAATGATAAATAACAGACTGGCTCACTTGGAAATGAGATCCGATGTGAAAACTTTGAACTACCCCTTTAAGGCACAAAGGGAGGTTCAGAAAAAGTGGTTAGAAAAAGAAAAGTCTTTCTATATTATATTCCTAAACATAAAGTTACTCATTTGTTTGAGACCACAATATAATAGAATGGACTCAACCGAGAAAAAAAAAAAAAAAAAGGTAAGACTCTACCTGGCAACTGTCTCTGCAATCAGAATAAATAACTAGCATAATATTGCTTTGGTGTTATCCAAATATTAAGAATAAATAATGTATCAAGAAAGATGTTAGCACAAAGGACACCTTCACTTTTTAAGCCCTCTCACATGGTGATGATATCTTCCGTCATAAAGGAAATAGCTCATTGGTAACCTCACACATGTATTATTAAAGTAGAGTTGAAGCGTGCCAAGGCCAGGCTAGGTCACAGCCTACTTTTAGACACCTGTTTATGGCCTCATGTTGAATAGCTGTTGAAAGACTGCCCTCTATTTTATTTCTAACCCTAGCCCTTTAGAAAAAAATAATTGAAGAGAGAGAGGCTGAACAGCCTTTCTGTTACCTGACCTCATTGAGTCATTTACTCAAAACAGGGGCCTTGTATTAATAAAGCCTCAAGTTCCATAAACTAAGTCTGACATTTAAGTCCCTGTCTAATTAGTTTTTATGCAGGTACACATGATGTGGCAGCAAAAAAATAAAAACACAATTGAACCATACTGTATGTAATGAATCAGTCTTTCAGGAGATAGAGATGATGTATCTACCTTGATGTATGTTGAAGGAGATATACAATAAAATCTGCATGCCCTAACTCTACAGTGCTTATTCACATATGAAGACAGAAGACATAGAAGACTAACGGAAATTAACAAAGTGTTAAACAGACTCAGTTTTATGTAAGTATTTTGCCTGACTCAGGGGCTGGTGTTGAACTATGAATGAATTACTGGTAAACAACAGTCATTAATAAATGGAATGCAGTCTTTATCATCTCTTCATCATACTTAATAATCTGGCCCCAACACCCATTCAGGGATCCCACTTAGATCCCCTCCTAGATCCTTTTACGTTTTCAACACAAAGCAAGGTAACTCCCTTGCTTTGAAATAAAGTACAGATCCAAGAGATTTATGTGATTTATGTGCAGGGTTATTTTATTTTCCTTAAGAGGACATGGTAAACCGATACAGCATTAAAGATGTAAAAGCAATTTAAGCTCCTCCAGTACAGTATGGATGCCAATACATTTTAATAGGCTTCATCTATTTAAAAATATGAACTATGCTATGGTTTAATCTTCTATAGCTTCTGTCCAATTTTGTTTTAACAGTTCACAGTAATAACTAATGAACATTTAAATAAAAGAATATAAAGTAATTTTATACTCAGTTTTACTGTTCTGCTAAAAAAGTTGCCTTCCTACCAGATATTACGCGTTAGAAAAACCAATGGGATATTGCTGTTAAAGTAACTATAGAATGATATTCTTTCTATAGTTTCCACAGGCATGCCACTCAAGCTATTATTAATGCCATGGCCTTACATTGAAGCTTACATTGAAACTTTGTATTTAACTTATTTTAAATCATGGGAGCTACAGAGGGCCTAGACGGGCCCACCCAGCTGAGCTTAACATTATACATTTTTTTACTTGCAATTAACAGATTTGACTCTGAGTAGGTGGCAATACTCTTCATTGGGATGTCCACGCACTTCACGCATTTCACCTATTTACCTGTTTATTCATAAACGTTTTCAAACCAACTACCTCCGGAAGTACCGGTTAGCTCATTAGCATCGCCTTTATGGGCATTCAAGTTCGAAAACGGAAGCCATTCAAATGGCAAGCCTTCGGAACGGCCGTTGGTTTTTGCAAATGTTTTCGCCATTCAAATCATTCTCTCTGGTTCACGTTTTTTCAGTAACGAGGGTTCCGGGAGGATCTAGCGGAACATTCATTCGCGAGATCGGCCGCGTAAGGCTTTATGCCACCATTACCAGACTAGTAGGTGTATAATGAGCCACGTCAAGATGGAGCTAGCTTGTTAGCGAAATGAGCAGCATCGGTCTAGCATGAATACCTTTGCCTGTGCACCTCAACAGCCTTCAGGTGACATTAGCGGAAGCGCTTCATTTACCGCTAGGCCGATGTTATCCTCACTGTCATGACATCGCCGCTTGGCAGATCATGGCAATTAAGGTTATATCCAGGGCTATGATATACGTAGGCGAGAAGGGCATTTCGCTTCACGGTAACTCTCCATTATGATCTCTCTCTCTCGACGGTTGCAGCACTTTTTTAACAAACCATGTGTGTGGGGGTTTTCAATTGCGTAAAACAAAAAAGTAATTCTTGATTTAGCCCTTGATCCAATTTGCCAGGCCGTTGTAGTTCAAGCTCCAGCAGAACACGAGCAACGTGCCTCCCTTCTATCCCCTCCTCACTCAGCCCCTTGTTCTTTGATGTGACGCAAGCACCCAGTCCATTGTATCTCTCCGTGGCAGATGCCAGAGTCCATTTGTGGCATGCATCGCTTCTCTGCCACAGCAACACCGAGCTTACAGATTCCTCCCGGGCTCAACTAACTCACAATTAAATTCCCATATGTACACGTGCCTAACGTAGGCATTGTCAACAGCTCGGGGAGGGAGATTGTGGAGGATGGGTTTGGGGGGGGGACCGTGAGGACACCCCCCACAGTCATCTTTTTTCTGGAGGATATCTATGGCCACAGCTGCTCCACAGCCGGGAACATTCCATGGGAGTGGATGAGTGTAAACAACAGCAGCGCGACTCCCTGGTGCTGTAATGAGTAGTCTAGGATCAGCCTGCTGGCTCCACACAGTGAGACACGGCCCCCACCGGGCACCACCAGCACACTGCCTCTGGAGTAGCCCTGAAAATAGAGTCACTTTTTAGAAACCACAGAGAATCACGGACAGACTGAGTGCAATAGACTGCAAAGGACAGGACCCAGGATAGATAAGCAGACAAATCACAGGAAATTACCCAGAAGAAATGAAAGATGTAGTGTATACAATACATGGCATACACACAGCACATAATGTTTTAGGTGCAAAACATGAGGATGTGCATTAGCAAGTTTCAAATATCTCTCAGAGACATAATTTCATTATTCAAAATTGTGTATACTGAAGCAACCATTGATCTTTCTTTCTTCCTTTCAATCCGTCTGTCTGCATGCCTGCGAGTCTGTCTTCTTCGGTAGCAGCAGCAGAGTAGAGAGCTAGATGAGTAACTAGATTCACCCTCTGAGTCCCCCAAAGTGCATCAACCTTTTGTATCCCATTCTCCCCGGGAGACCGGTCCTAACCTCTGCACAGGTTGAGTAACTGCGAACAATTGGCTTTAAAATCTTGTGTGTGTCTTTTCTGCTCCCCTGGGTCTTTCGCCTCACCTCGTCCGATGCCGCGACAGGATGCGTTGCCACGGCAAAAGGTCGCTCAATTAACCTGGTGCCTTTCAACTTGACCAGATAAAAAGAAAAAAAACGGAGATTGGAGTTTGGAAATGGACTTGTTTCATCCATTTTGTGTTGTTTGATGTCCTTAATTTTCTGAAGGAGAGTGGGTGGTTGCTTCACCAGAATCCACATTTTGCAAGAAACTAATTATATACCCAAAGAAAATATATTCTCCTAAATCCTATGGTGGACGGGTCCTGATGGATTTTCAGTCAACCCAATATCCCACATAATCTATAGTCTATTTAGCGTGCATTGGATTAGTCAAGTCGTTTTAAGTCCAGCCTGGGGATAGATGCATGCATATAGTAGCATTCTATGCATAAAAGATAAAAGCCCCTTTTTGCTATGTATAAAGAGCAAATAATGGTTTCTTGGTATCCAAGTCCTGGGCTGAACCCCCACTGCAGCAGGGATGACCTTGTTTTCCTCATCAACTCTCCAAATTGGTTCATTATACAAACTGCAACCATCCACATAAAGATGTTTTGTAAAAAAGCAAAGGCCGGGCCCTTATATATTATGCTACCTCAACATCTAGTATTTCTATGCCAAATGAATGGATGAGATACAAAGAAAGATTAAAGTAAATATCAAATGCAGGCCTTACTCCTGTGCATGTGTGATTACAGGGGTTGTTTTGTTGTTTTATTTACACTGGAATGTCACCATGGTAACCTATCTACAACGCACATTAACCAAAGCAAAACAATCACTCACACACTCAACTATTAAATCCGATGACCGTTTTGTTTCTTTACTGTTGGCTTTGCCATTAATTCAAATTATATGCGTTTGGTGCTGTCCTAATGTTATTAACAATTTGTTATGTTTGTCTTGATGAACGGCCCCATGAGGTGAAGTAGTATTTGTTGTTAGTGGTATTGGTGTATAGATCACTCATCTCCAAATAAAACCGCAGATTGAAACAAAGCCTTGATAGGAGATCTGATCCTATACCATTTAATTGGGTTGTTCCAAAGTGAAAAAACTCCAGTGTTTATCCATTGCAGGCTTTTATTCAGGGTTTTTATTGAGGGCAGGCTTTTATTTACGAGCGCTAGCAAGGCACATATTGATATTACTGGTTGAAATGTTAAGCCAAAGAAAATTTGTTATGGATGTGGAAAATTACTCATAAAGAGATTTGGGCTTTTTCAAAACTGCGTGGGTACCGCGATGAATAGATAAAGGTAGAGCAAGTCCATTTATTTCCTGATGCTGATATTACAGTGCAGGATGTAAATCTCCAGTAGGTTGACATGTAGCGACGCTAGGCTCCGTTTTCCAAAGGCACGGAGCGCTCCGATTGTCTCCTATAGCGGGAGCAGGGAACACAGTGTGACGATATGGCGCCGCCTTGTCCCTTGCTTATTGGCAGCGCCCATACCCTTCACAGCGGCTGAGCAGTGACAGATGTGCCAGGTGGTGCAGTCCATCCTCCGGGTATGCACACACGCTATTCCGCAACTTCATCACTCTCCTTCGACCTTGTCTTACATAATGATGCCGCGAGCCTATTCCGAGTCCAAGTCGGAAAAAGTCCATCGCCTACGTCCTAAACAACAGAGAAATCCACACTTTGAGAAAAAAAAGAGATGGAATTACTTTGGAGCCGCCAGACTACTGAAAGACCTGACTGGCTGGCTGGAGTGTTTGAAGTGGCATGAAGTCCTGAGCCCGCAGTCTCCAGGGAGAGGCGAGCGGACGGCGGGGACCGATGCAGAACAGAAACACACAGCAGCACTTAGGATGGTTTTCTACCCAGTGAGGGGGCTGGGGGGGAGGGAGCTCAGCCGGGGTTAGGTGAGCGCATGCCAATGTGTCAGCTAATGCTACTGGCGCTACGCCTACCTGAGTTCTGCCTTTATTTTTCCGGAAAAAAAAAAATTAACTGTATATATGTGTATGTATATATATATATATATATATGTGTGTGTAATTGTATTATACTGTATTATAATCATATTTATGTGTGTATATAGATATATATAAATGTAGTTATTAAATATATATATACACATTTATACACAAATATATATAATTAATAACTACTTACCCTAATACTAACCCTAACTCTAACTACTATTTATTTAACAAATAAATGATATTAAAAAAAAAATTATACAAAGAAATTCAAGAAAAACAAGAATATATTGAGAATACCTTATACAATGGGGCCATGTTTTCGACCAAACGACTTAGTATGCCATAGCACTCTAATCAAGCTAAGCCCTCATTCACCAATCCTACGGGTCACTCAAGATAGGCCCCGCGTTGCATTATTGACCCAATGCCAATTGAACAGAACAGGACAAGCTAAGTGGGTGTGTGATAGATCCTGCTGTTACCCAGGAGCTGTGATAAATGGCTTCCAGGGAGGTGTGTGTCTCATACCAATCCCCCTCCGTGAAGAATCACTCATGGAGCGCTCACAGGAGCTGGACACCAGACTTTCATGTCGCCAAGTCGAGGATCACAGATCCAAGATCAGAATTGTTTCCTGCCGGGCCTGGCACACACACACCGCCGTTTAGGAGGAACAGGTGCTCCCTGGATATCAGGGTGGAATGGGTGGTAACATGTTCTTCCTCTTCTTCTATTTCTTCCTTTTCTACTCATTCCTTGTCTTCTTTGTCCTCGTTTACTTCCTCTTCTTCTCCCGCCTCATCCTTTTCTACTCCTTCCTTTTCTTCTTCTTCTTCTTCTTCTTCTTCTTCTTCTTCTTCTTCTGTGTCCGATGAGTTATCAATCACACGGCTGCTGTCCTCCAAATCGTTAAAAGTCAACCCCCACCCCCCCTCCATGTCTGACGAGGCCGGTGAGTAACTGTGAAGGCAAACCTCCCTCCGCCTGTGATTGAACTTGTGTGGTTGCAGGCAGATGGCTGCAGACAGAGCTTGAGGGATCGCTCGCGTACCAGAGAAAAGGATAACTCTGGGAAACTAAACCAAAATAAAAAGCTTAAGGGGATTGTACCATTTGGAGGAGCTGATAAACACACAACGCAGAGATTAGGTTTAATACAAAAAATTTATTTGTGTTATTATTTGACACAAACTTTTTGGCTTCTATTATCATCTGGTTATGCAAACGCACCCCATTATGGTATCTTACATTACCCCCATTTATTTTCATCTTTCCTGGCTTTGGTAAATATTCATCCACTCATATTTAGCTACTTTGTAAAAGGGAATTACTATTCCACTGTTCATTCCCGTAACAAGACACCTTCTATGAACAATAGATAGGATTAATTAAGCAGAGAGCAAAGAATTATGTCAATACTTGGAAGATTAGTCAGTGTTTAATTAACTGAGACACTGAGCTCCTTGGCAACAAAGCAAATGTTTTTTTTATTCCATTTCCCTTCAATTCCGAAATACCAAAGTTGGGGTTGACCAAAAAAGTTAAAGTATATTAGTAACTTCTACGGGCCGCTAAATGATTGACTTCCCCAGCCGGTTGTATCCAGTTTGGCTTGTATGTGTGTATGTTTTATTTCATCATTACATATTGAACATCTTTGCGTGAGCAACAAACTAAGAGCTGTTGCAGACAGCTGTACGCTTCCTTTCGGCTGGTTAACATTTGAACAGAAGTCACGTTGAACCCTCAGTTCCTGACATGCCGTGTTCGCCTGACAAGACGTACTGCGTGTTTAATCACAACTTTCATCTTGTGACAGAGGTTGGTTGAGGGGAGGGGGGAGGGGTTCCAGGAGGGAACGGCATACGTCAGTCCACATGTCACATCATATTTTTTATTTTGGCAATCACGCTACGAAGAGAAGAGACAGGAATGATGATGCCTACTGGCATGCTATCTCCGAGGGACGGAGGATTAACAAATCACAACTGAACACTTCCGTATCCCCAACGAGCATCCGTCGCTTCTCCCTCCATTGAACTGAATCCCTTACATGGTGTTTTCCTTGTTACTATTTGGCGTGTCTTTTTATGAATCTCGTTTATTCTTTTCATGAGCCATTTACATGACAAACGGGAACATTTGAAGATGCCAATCGCAGACGTCCCACTGTTCCTGACTTGACTGTTTATTTCCCTAACTATTGTCATCCATCTATTCAAACTATTTCCCTTGCAGAGCTGGCGCCACATGTCGGACTAATTCGACTCATCTCATGGCACTCATTAGGTCGTCGCCGATAATAGAGTCAAGAGGCTGAAACGACGGAAAGATTAAACACACATTAGGGGCGAAAACACAATCCCCAAATATTTCACCCGTTTACGGACACAATGAGGTAAATGAATACGGATTCAAAGTAATAGCTTTGTTACTCGCCGCGGTTCTCCAGCCGACTCTGGGACAGACCTGGAGAGGAGAGCGATGGCAGAGGAAGAAGCTCAGCCCCCCGGCTACCTCCTTAATCCGAGTGGGGGGTCACAGTTAGCAGTAGGCATTAAGAGTCCCCAGATACACACTAATGAGTAATGCGTGTGCCAGAACCAGGGAGGTAATCGCCTCATCACGTTTCTGCGCGTTGGGACTGTCTGAAGACCCGCCCGTGTTGTTTTCATTCACGTTGGGTTTTAAGGGTGGATGTATTCGTGTGTTCATGTGTTTTACCTTTTGTTTGGGGGTACAGTGGTGGTCCTAGCATTAGTTTCAAATTATTTTATGATAACTTTTTTGGTTTGTTGGTAGAATGTCGACGTGCACTGGTGTGCAATATTGGTTTTTATGTAACACTGTCACAATTTTGTCACAATTTGTCGCACATTTTATTTCTACTTGGAAAATAATCTGGCACTAAGTGGACACACATATCCATCCCAGTGCATTAACGGCCATTCATTTTAATTCAGACTGAATTTGATTTAAATACCCCTTGTCAAGGGGCATAAAACCCTCCTCCAAAAGAGACACAAAAAGCCATTGTGAATTATATGGACTCATTTCAAATCAAGTCATTAAAAGAATCGATAAATTAGGAGGGTGGCGACGGGGGGGGGGGGGGGGGGGGGTGGGGGATTCTGGGCAGTGCACTCGTAATGGAACGGCCAAAAGTGTATTGACATTTAATTACACCCCAAATTGAACATGGAGCCCTGCACTTGAGGACAGCCTAAAGTCAGAAGTAGTGAGGAAGGTAACCAAAAGCGCTGAGCTCAGCCTTAAAAGCTCAATAAGTGCTGCTTTCCAGCCTAATAGAGAACTGTTAACTTAGTGTCCTCTGTCATCCCCTGGGTGATAGCTCCGGCTGCCTTTTGGCCCCTCGATTTACCGTGGACCCCTGGACTACCTTGGAGCGTTCAATAGATAGACTTCACTGTCCGCTCCGAGAGACCTTTCATTTTCTCTATATTAACCTTCTTTGGGTTTCCACACCTACCCACCAACGGCAGAGCCAGATGAGCGTTTTACTCTTGGCTGTAGTTTTTGGCCCGTTGCGCAGTCGAAGCCTGTCAGTGAAGGCCCCGCGCTGCACCAAATCCTGGTGCCTCCATTCCCCTATTGATCCAGCAGCCTATGCAATAGGATGCTCTTTCTTTCTACTCTTTGCCACGTTGTCACTGTTAAAAATCTTAAGTTTTTCTTCTGGGTTTTTATTATTTTTTTGCAAAGTTTGTTCAGTGTTCAGCCCTTTGTAAAGGTTCGACATGAAGGCATCCTGTAGTTGTAGAAACGTGTTAAAAATGTGTTTCTTGAGAAAGAGCTCGATAAATCTCTGTTTTCGTGCTTCATACCTGGAGGTCTTTTATGGGGCTACTGTTGTGCTCATATTTGCAGCAACTACATTTTGGCAGGGCATTGTTTGTTAAAAATAAACAGATCTTGCCCAGGGCAACAGAGAGCTGACGGCTTGTCCTGCCCGGAGCCAAACCTAGGTAACAGTATTGATGACACAAGATAACCGCACTTCAATTAGGGCGTGTTTTTGTTTTCTATTAGTGAAGCTATCAGTATAATTGGTAAGTGAACGAGAAGGTGGGTTATATGTATTACACACATTGCCCCCACTGGATTCAGTTTAGTAGTTAAAATGACATTTTAATTAAAGAAGGCTGTACCAAAGATAAGGGGGAGAAAAGTAGTTTTAAATAAGTCGCATTACGGCAGAGACAAAATCGTAAAAGAACTGTTGCCAGGAGAAAAACTCATAAGATGCTGTTATGCTGTTTATATTTTAGTGAATGAATAAGTTTTAGGATTTCCAACACCTTCTAAGTGTAGTTGGAGATGAAATCCTTGCGATAAGGAAACAGAAACAGACACGAGTGTGACTCAGCGACCCCCATCATCATTTAACACCATCATCTACATCAACATCTACCCTGAGCTCACTCTAGGCACAAACTAACAACATCAACAACAACAAAAACGACAACAACAATACAGGTACAACCATCGCTAGCAAACAACTTTCAAGGGGAGGAAAAACTAAAACGTGGCTGTATCATTACGACCTTGGCATCATCGGACGCAGCAGGGGGGAAAACGATCAAGTCACACACTACTAATGTGAACTAATGTCTTTATTTATCTCCGGACACAAAGGTCAGGCCCCTCATCCGCTCAGAGTGGCGCTAGCCCCGCCAGGGCCCCGCCATGTTGACTCATAACTCCTCCTCTCTACCTATTTATTATGGATATCTTTTTTCTAACTTTGCATGCGACGTCCGGAAAATAATTGCACATTTCCAGTCGGCTCTCTGCTGAAATATTAAGAAGGAAGATGTAGGGCTCGTACACTAATGGTTTGTCGTCAATGCAGAGACACATATTTAGACAATGACCTCTGTAGAGACACTGCAGGGAAAAAGCGATTCCCTTAATCTTGCGACCCGCTGTGCCTGTGCATTTTCTCCCTTTTCTCCCCCTAATGGGCAGCGCTGGGAAAGTAGTTCCTCTGCATCAATGTTTTATTTTCAGCATTCAAGAAAATCGTAAAGATAATGTTTTTGTATAATATATCTGCAGAAAGGTCTGTTTCCGTTGGTTATATCAGAACGAAGTGACCGGGAGACACTGGAGAAGAAAGTAAACTTTATTGTTGGTGTAATTAAGAGTCTGTGGGCCTGCAAAGCATATGCCGCACTGGCTATAGAGTACGTTTCAAAGTGAGTTTTGCAGGTGTACAACATTAGCCTTCGTGCACACTCCAACAGCAGCTGTCCAATACAGCTGTCGTCGGTGAGGGGACCAGATGTTGACCCTTCCCTCTTCATCCTAATTTTCAAAGTGAATATGTGGGAAGCAGTGGCACATTTTCATTTTATGCCCCGAAGACAAGGAACGAGGAAGAGGGGGGAGGGGGGGCAACGCACCATGTTGTGCTGCCATCAAGATGTTCATCTCCCATGTCGCCGTACCTTTCCCCCTTTGGACAAGAATGGCTGGTGGCAATACCTCTCTTTCTCTTCAACAACCCCTCCCCCTCTCTTTTCTCTCTTTCACTTTCCCTCGTTCTCGTCCTACTCCCGTTGCTGGCTTCTCTCTCTTCATCTTCATATCTTCCCCCAGCTCTCTCTCTCTCTCTCTCTCTCTCTCTCTCTCTCTCTCTCTCTCTCTCTCTCTCTCTCTCTCTCTATTGCTTGCACCTCCCCCTCCCTCTCGGTCATCCCTCGCACTCCTCCCCTCTTCCCCCTCCCCCGCTTCTTTCCCGCTATACTCTATCATTGGAGAGGCACACACCTCAGCACTCATCAGAAACAAATGGAACATTAAGCTAATGGAAGCGAGCAGCAGACAAAGCACATGTTCTCCGGCTGTGCTTTCCGGCCCACCAACACATGGGACTTTATTACTGTTTACTGCATAAAGGGTCCTCATACATTACCTATTGCCTGAGCTGAGCATAGTTAGCAACATAACAGTGCCTTTCTGGGGCTCTCTCTGTCAGCATCTTTACCACTGAATTATTGACCTCATGTTTGTTGCCTCTAATTCGGCAGGTTTGAGGGATGATCTAACAAGCAGAAATAATTGTCTGGAAATGCTTCATGTTTAAATCTGGATGAATCGAAAGGCCATGGTCATTTCAGAAAACAATGATTAATAATTGTATGAATGGTGTTGCCCACTATTGTTTAAAATTGTGTACCCTAATGAAAGAACATAATTGAAAAACTAGCTTTTCAGTGAAAGCGATAAACTCAGGACCACACAGTGTAGGAGGTGGAAGAGGGGTGTTTCTTAGTGTGTGTGTGTGACGCAGAATATTCTCAACTGACCAAAATACATTGGGTATGATGCATGCATGCATGTGTGAATGTGTGTGTGTGTGTGTGTGCTTGTGAGAGAGCTACAGTATATAGATCGAAAGTGAGAGATAGAATGATAAAGAGGGCCGTCACCAACTAAGAATTTCTGAGTCATTACAGTAACCAGGTTAAGACAGCAGATTGAAGTGACAGGCCCGATAGATCCATAGGCGGAAGGAAGGAAGAACCAATGTAAAAAATAATGGACGGATATTAAAGAAATATTCACTCTACATGATAAAGCAATCTAAAGCCAGAAGCGAAAGGCCGACTCAGCAGTCCAACCGTGGATCTAGCGTGTTCAGGGATGGAACCCGACTGGGTATCGCCCCTTTTTTCCTTTTCTGGAAATGCGTCAGCCACCATAGTGCGCCTGTGTGCTTTTATCTTGAAATGCCCTAGTCCTGCCGTGCAATTTCATCAAAATGTTGCACTGGGTTCAAACCACCTTATTTGTAGTTCAGTCTCATACGATGGAAGCCGTGTGTTTCGCGGCAACCTCTAGGCTACATTGAGGCTCTGCCATAAGCGAGTCGGAGTCAGACCCATGCGTGGATCCGAAAACCCCTGTTTTCTTTTTTTTACAAATCCTAGTTTTGCTTTAGTGTTATAATAATAACAGATGTGTTTTAACAAATTGAACCGCTTTGGAAAAGAAAAGGAAATACCTATCAGTGATAAAAATGTGACTCTGTAGCTGTGGTCTCCCCAGGCCAGACTACGATTCAGACAGTAAAAGATACAAACTATTAATTTCCTAGTTCTCAGAAGAACATCCACCAGTGTGAAATCGTCTACACCGTGTCAACCCTACTGCGCATCAACCTGTAAATTAAACTGTAAACGCTGTCTTCAGTGGCCCACATATTAACTTTGGTTCGTGCTGGTGTTGGAACATAAAATAAGCCCACAGCTCCTGGTGAAGCATTAGTTCTCCGGTTACCATCATTTCCTCTATTCCATAATTAATATTTCATGGTATTCCTGTACATTAAGCGTCTATATCATGTCATATTCGGTTATTATAATATAGCTTGAACTCTGAACGACGATTCAACCAATCTACAGAGAGAGAGAGAGAGAGAGAGAGAGAGAGAGAGAGAGAGAGAGAGAGAGAGAGAGAGAGAGAGAGAGAGAGAAAGAGAATACATGTGAGTGTACGTTTGTATGTGTCTAACAGATATAGGAAGAGGGACTGGGTACGTATGTGTGCGAGAGAGAATAGGCATGTCCATTCATCTGTGTGGGTGTTTGTGTTTGTGTGTGTGTGTGTGTGTGTGTGTGTGTGTGTGTGTGCATAAACTATGTAAAATATGTGTGTCCTCAAGGAGGAATGCAGCCAGGCAAGGTGGCCCAACCGCTCCACCTCCATCCCTCTTTAGACAGACAGGTCAGGGTGATGAACAGCCCCGGTCACCCCGTCATGCATAAACAACACACACCCTCCCCCCCCCCCCCCGACCATCCACACAGCCAACGCAACTCAGGGACAATTCTCGGAACAATTGGTCCCTCTGAGGCTCCCATCCGGAACGGTGGAAACACTGCTGGCCGTTCTATAGGGCACCATCATCTCAGCCTTATTACCCCCCTGAAGGAGCTGCCGCCGGCATGGATGTGCAATTGCTTAATGGACGATAAAAAGAGATGAGATGGACTCAATTACTGGGAGTAACCCGGGATCCCACAGGTGGAATTAGCTTGCACGACGTTCCAGAGGTGGAAGGGGTGTGTATGGTTGTACATGTATGTGAGAGGGGAGGATTTGGTCTCGGCACGGTGGAAAAAGGGAGGATTTTCGTTTATTTATTTATTTGTTAATTTTATGGGTTTGGTTTTGCAGTCAATCCAAATGTTGTTTTTTGATCATTGTAATACAAACGTGCAGGCGTTTCGGGGTCATTGTGTTGTAAAAAGAATGTGCTCACGTGGAATGCTAAACTCCATTATCACCACATTCTCTCCAGCCATTATCGAGCCTGGCCATTTAACCATGCACAAAGCTAGAATACGTAGTTTGTCTGCTTATTTGGTTGTTTTTTTTCCCTCCATGTATTTTGATTGCTTTTTTGAAATGAGTGAAATGATTTTGGGTTGTGCTGAATAGCTCATTTGAGCCTATCTTACGTTAGCCTTGGCTGCCCATGTGTGCTGTGTTGTTCCGCAATTCCTGTTGCATCTCCGACATACCATATGGCCTATCTGATGGCCAGATTTTGCAGCTTCTCGGCATAATTAGATATTCAAAGGAGCTCTTAAGTGCATAAATGTGCCGTTAGCACAATGCCAGCATGGTTTCATCTGACAGTGCCTTCACTTTGACCCATTAAAGGGTCCCCCTTATCAGAGATCAATCAGTAATAAACAAATCAGCGAGGCAAATGATGCCGTGGTGGTGACTGATATGACACTGTAAAAGAGAGACAAAAAATCCACAGTAAAGGGATTTTGACGGTTTGCTAAGACCCCAGGTTAATCGTTGACATCGTCTATGTCGAGAAGCAACCCCCCCCTCTTGCGGTGTGCCCATGTTCAGAAATTGGGGAGAGGTTGGCGGGCCATTGACATCCATTCTGTTTCAGATGAGATCACTTAGCTGTATCTTTGTTATGTCCAACACAAGTAAAAGCATCTAAAGGTTGTTTTGTCCAATAGTCCCAACAAAGAGGAAATTCTGCATGTTTCGATTCTGTTCTTACATGCCACACATGTTCACGAATTTAGCGAATGAGAGGGCATGCAGTTTGAATGCTTGGCAGGATAGTGGCTGTATGCAAGGCTACCGACTGAACGCTGCAGTATGACTCAGCAATCCCCAAATTTCACAATGTCTGACTAAGAAACAGACAAAGAGGATCCTTTGGTGCGCCCATTGCACCGTACTTGTGTAAACTGAAGGAGTCTGCAGAAGAAATTGAAAGCAGAAGGGCTGATAGGGGTAGATTGAGTGGCATACGGACACAACAGAAATTGATTTCTGTGAAATTGACGTCATTTGTTCGTTGGGGGGCACTATTAGAGGAAACAACCTAGCCAGGTCGGTTTGCATGCGCTTACCTGTGTTGGACAAAACAAATATACAGCTGTAGAAGTTAAACCCTTGTTTGGAATATAATTGATGTCAATGGCTCGCCCACTGCCCAAACACGCGAGAGGTAGTGAGTTGAACCACAATAATGGCTGATTTACATCTGGATAGCTAGGAAAACACAATCCTAGATGTATAACAGGATGATATGAGCCTGGCTTTTTAATGCAAGGCACATAGACATTTTAATGATGGGAGCCATTGGGGTCACTATGTTTAGCATCAGACTCTGCCCTCTCCGGACACACAGGGAGCCATCAGTTTGATTTGATTACTTGTTTGTAATATTTTGTTTTTCTACATAACAGTAATACTGTCTCTGCATATTATTTTTGATACATATATGTATAGCTTATCAGAATGCAACAATCTCGGGGGCACCATGATGGATGGTACCTCCACTTCAACCTTGTGACACAGCACTATATACTCACACTGATGGTGCTGTTCCGGGGACGGTGCTGCTTGATGTAGTGTCGGGGCAGTGGGGGTTGAGGGGAAGTGTAGGTGGAGGATGTGACTGGGGTGAGGCAGGAGGGGGTAGGACACATGGGGGGAGGACGAAGAGACACATGGAGGGGAGTCCAAGAGACACATGGAGGTGGGGTTGTGTGTGTGTGCATATTTGTGTGTGTGTGTGTGTGTGTGTATTGTAGTGTTGTGTGTGTTTCAGTGCTAGGCCCCAGAGACCACCGACTTCATCCCACACTCTACAACTACACGCACGCACGCACGCACGCACGCACGCACGCACGCACACGCACACACACACACACACACACACACACACACACATCAATTTACCCAGAAGCCATGGGTGCAATGAGCGGGAGAATTGAGCGTGGAGAATAGAATGCACAGGCATGTTCGCCATGACAGCCGCGGTTCACTTGGGATGCTGGTCTCAGGATAACAGATTAGGTTTAGAACCATCAGTCACAAGTGAGCCCCGGTTTGTGAATGAACCCATCAACTAGCCTGCACACAGAATACCGGCCCAACATTATACATAATATATGTTGTTGAGTGAATGTGCATGTGCATATCTGTGTCTGATTGTGGGCACATGCCTGTGTGTGTTTATGCTTGTGTTTAACTGTAGTGTAATGTTGTGTGTGTTTCAAGGCTTCTAGCTACAGTAGACCCCAGACACAGTGAAGACACAGCGCAGCACTCTTATTGTTCACAAGTGCCCAAACAGCCCTACAGATTGCAGTGGGCTCTCTATAATTAGTGACGTGCACATCAGATTCCATGTTTACTTCACTCTTCACATGGCAATTTCCGTCCAGCTACCATCCTCTGGTTAACAACGTAGCTCAGGGCATTTACATACCTGCTGTCAGTTAGAATCGACTTAAGGGAGTTCACCATCAGTACTGTGTGACTTTGTGGATGTTAAATAGCATGACTGTTGGTTTTAAATGTCATACTTTACAATGGCTCCTTGTAATGTTCTAAATGGCTCATACACATGGAGAGATAGTTTTGCATTTTTAATTTTGTGTTAACCGTCGGCAAAGGCAAAATGAGTGCATTAAATAATGCTAAAACGAATCCTGTTTATTCTGCATGTCATGTGAATCCAAGGAGTAACATTAGCAACGGAGTAAATGTGGTTGGAGACAAGAGTTTGTCTACGCTTGTGTGCATGGCAGTACTTACTGTGTACATCCACCTCATAAACAACTAGAGGCACCAACAGTGTGCTCAGAGGCCCTCGTGGAATATGGGTACGATTAGAATGTACTGTTTTCTAAATATTTATCACAGCTTGTAGATGAATATCCTATAATGCATCACAGTATTCCTGCTGCAGTACAAAACAGGATGACCACAAAAAGAGAGAAAAGGCAGTACAGGGTATAGATACCGCAACCGTTGGGGATCAATAAAACCCAAAGATACTTAAAAAAAAAGTATGCTGTTGGCTCAATGCCGTAGAGGCAGTGATTCGAGAAGGAGTGTGTGTTGTTGGTGGCTAATTCAAGGGGCCTCACCTGGCCCTAGTCAGACAGATTAGACTCTGGGGCCGGGTGGTGCTGCACACCTGTGATGCCATGGAAAATCAATGTGCACAGGTTACATCAGACATCAACACACACACCGAAGGAGAGAGATCTTACAGGATAGGAGGCAATACCTGCTCTTCCTACTAATCTTCACAAACTGTGCAATAAACCGGTTTAAGCATCAACAACGTGTTTCCTGTGACGGAAGAGCCCAGTGAATCCCTCTAGATGGAGTGCAGCAGCCACCTTAGTGGCATGTGGCAAGGGAGAACTGCTACAGAGTCTACAGTAAATACAACTCATTCTTCTTCCAACTCCATTCCTTCAAGTGAAATAAAATGGAAAACTGTTTCACCTTCATAACGTATACAATTTAAATCATGCAAAATGCTTGCAAGAGGTTTAAATTGTTAGGGTACTCACACTTCCCTAATTCATTACTAAAGCATTCATTTTGTTTCCTTTTTGTACTAAGTCCTTTCCAATTTAGTGGTGGGTTGGTCTGGGTATTAACCATTTGAAGGGGAGCCATGTCTGATTGTATTTAATTTAGTCTCTCTATGCCATTGATAAGTAGCTTATATATTGCAACGTGAAAATGTGTTTTCTGTTTTTTTTACATGGGTTAGGGTTTACTATGTAATTACTAGGTTCAGTTATAATTTAATTTAACAAAACAGCAAATGTTCCATAGTGCGCCTTTAAATTCTAAACACGTATAAATGCATGAAGTCACACGATTATAAACCATTATTTCTCATTGATGCAGTTTAATCACCAACCTAAGACATAGGCCTACATGGGCCTACAATATGTTATATATTTTGTATATTAATAGATCATATTTTAAACATTGAGTGGCGAGCATACACGCACACACACACACATGCACATATTTTGCACGTGCAAAATACAGATTCCCAGGTCAGTTGTGTACCTATCCAATGTATATTTGCATCTATTCTTATAAAGCTAAAGCACTGAATGGAATAAATTGATTATCTCTAGCTCTCATTCATCATAATATTATTTCTTGCTTGCCATTTCTGTATACTGTTACTGCACAGGGGCCTTGGGAATGGTGCAGGGGTGTGGACCAGCCTGAGAGTGATAATAAAACTCATGACACCTGGCATGCTCCTGAAGCAGAGAGAGTATCGTATAACGCTGAATATCCTAGAAATGATAGCTGTTAATTGTTAGAATAATTAACATGAATGCTATCATGATTCATGTTAGTGTTTGGCACATATCTCTATATACAGTATGGTATGTTTTCCGGTATAAAGCATGTGCCGTCAGAGCTTACAAAGACATTAGCGATGAAATGAGGCCAGTGCTGAATTCATCTGGCACTTTCACATCGTACATTTTTTAAATATTGATGCCTTTTTCCTTGACTACAAAGACAAAAAGAATGCTTTGCTGCAGCAAAATGGTTGAGTACACTGAGACCTCGTGCACAAGGGTAAAAGCAGTATATAATATCTATTCAATTGTTCCTACACTTTGCTATACCTTAGAGAGAGAGAGAGAGAGAGAAATAGTCGATAGTAAAACACTTCATACGCTGCCTAATTTGTGCTGTTCTGTCTTGTGGTTCATTTTGGGGTAAGAGGCATACTGCAAATAAAAAATAAAGTTCACTGCTGTTTCTGGTTTGAAGGCTCAGTATATTATGTTTATTGCGTAATAATAATAATAATTTGCATTACATTATGAACTACATATGGGGGGCAACTCTGCAGATTTTACAAGATTGCTTATGGATTGGTGATAGGGCGTCATAGCCCTTCAATTTCCGAACTTTGCAGGAATGATGTGTTTATTCGTTATTATGAATCAGCATTAAAATTAGTTGCATTAAACAAGAGTGTGTGTTTGTGTGTGTGTCTGTGTGTGTGTGTGTTTGTGTTTGTGTGTGTGCCTGAGAGGGAGCTTGTGCACACACACATGCACAAATGCATATACCCTGCGTCAATGTGTTTTCCCGTGTTTGTGTGCATATGCATGCACACCTGTGTGTGTGTGTGTTTGTGTGTGTGTGTGTGTGTGTGTGCTGCTCTCATGGCACCTTATGAGGCCACAAGGAGCTGGCGATACCCTGGACCCCTGCGACTGGTTGGGTGGAGCGAGGGGTCGGGGGGAGAGGAGGGGGTCACAACGGGGGCATGTCCCCCGCTGTGGCTGCGGATGAATATTCATCATATTTACCCTGTGGAAGGGGACGCAGGACAGAATGTGATCCCTGGTTACCTCCTTTCAGCTCGCCCGATCCATCAACCCCATCCATCACAGACCATCTCACAGTCAAGCCCCCGCTCCCACTCCTCCTCTGCACCACCCCCCCCCCCCCCCCGCGCCCTCCACTAGGGAGCTGCTAAATGCAGTGAGCTGCCCTCGCACTGTTATTGTGTTTGGATACTCCGATTCGAAATGAATGTGGAGAGCAGTCCACGGACGGACAAACAGACCAGAGTCCCTCCGGACGCCTCGCTCAACAACTCTGACTTATTATGCCACTAGCCGCGCCGCCTCCGCCTCCACCCCCACACCCTGTACTCCACCTGAGTGAAGTCAAGGACCCATTGTTTATTTTTTGATCATTTTACACGAGAGAGAGAGAGAGAGAGAGAGAGAGAGAGAGAGAATATATACACTTGCAGAGAAACACAGCACCTGCTGGGTGGAGAAACTCCCCCCAATCTGTTTCCACTTGAGGGAAACTTCAGAGAATTTTACCCTACATGGTTATTTTACACAATCAATGGGGGCGACTTCACTGTAACAATGCCTATCTGCTGCATTAAGATCCTCAGGCTTCTGCGCCTTGCAGGAACAGGGCAATTTAGCAGCCCTCAAGATCCCGAGTGCCCCTGTAATTACAAAGGGAAAATTGTGCCCATGTAGTCAACCTCTCCAGCTCGGGGTGAGCGGTGGGCTGAGATAAAGGGGGCAGATGTACGGCAGCAACCCCAGAGTCGATAGTGAGGCTGAGTCGAGGGGTGGCTCAGAATACACTGTTTTGCTTACGTTTTTCTTTTTTTTCCACTCCTGCATACAAGACAAGTCTGATGGGATTCTCACCACCACAACAGTGCTTCGATATATACACCCTCCTGTCTCCCCGCCACACCCACCCACCCCCACATCATCGCAGAGGGTATTTGAATAATATTGAGGATGATTTTTATACTTGTGGTGGGGGGTGAGGAGGTGGGGTGGGGGCTGAAAACACTGTACACACCGAAACTCAATATTGTTGCAGATGTGGGTGTCTGGTCATCGGATGTTAACGAGAGCAATTTCGTGCATTTTAATGGCAAGAGCAAAGCATCGGCCTCATCTCACTTGCAAATGTGCATCGGCGCTATCGCTGAGAAAGAGCTGTAATGTCATTTTCAAGATGGGACGCGGAATGCAACCCTCCCCCCCTACACCCGCGCCCACACCCACCCAGACCTCGAGTCGGCTGTGTTTATGTTTCGCTTTTCCCTTTATTTTGACGTGTGATCAGAAGTGGGAATGTGTGTTTTTATTTTGGATGTTTATGTTCTGGTGTTGCTTTTTTACAGGTGGCAGATTGACTGACTCAGACAGCTCCGTCAAACCACTATGCTCATCCCTTGTCCTCATCCGTGTGTGAACGTGTGGGTATTTATGAGCCTGTTTATGTGTGTGTGTGTGTGTGTGTGTGTCTGTCTGTCTGTGTTTGTGCTTAGGCACAAATGTGCGTTCATGTACTGTATGTGTGTGTGTGCACTAGGGATGTGAATAACTCAAAATTTTCATGGTCGAATAATCAGTGGGTGGTATGAACAAATAATCGATTATTCGATGTCTGCCGACATTCACAAAGGCAGCCATGGATCATTGGCAAGAAATCACTTAATATCTTAAACACAAAAAAACAAACTTTAACAGTGATCAGTGTTTGTGTGCATATATATTAATATTAATGCTTGTGTATTGTGTATATTGTTTTTCTGTACATGATTAATTAATAATAAAAAAAAACTAATAGTGCTACAGAACCAACATTTGTTCCGTCTGTTAATTCTTGTTTATTTGAATGGGAAAAAATGTTAACTGTCCAAATGTTAAAAATTGGCTTTGACCCTCAGGAACGAATAATCGAATAATCAAATATTCCTTCCCATCCCTAGTGTGCACACCTGTTTGTGTGTGTGTGTGTGTGTGTGTCTGCACGTGCATGGCGATGTTGATGTGTGTGTGTGTGTGTGTGTGATGACGTGGCAGTCCTTCCCGTGTTAGCCCCAAGTCAGCTGTGCTTAGTTCCTCTTATGTCAAAACACAGTAATCACACCTTCCTCCCATTGGCTCCAGAAGGGCCCCCCCCCGGTGTCAGGATTCATCCCGCTGTCACGGCGTGGGGGGGCCGCTGCGCTCACACCAAATGCCCCCGGGAGACCGGGGGGGTGTTTGAACACAGACTAAGGTTAGTTGGAGGGCTCGCACCCCCAGGCCTGGCGCCCGCATCACTCTGCGAGGTTGAAACCCTGTTGACAGAGTTTTGACAGTTCCCCTCCGCCATGGCGTGTCGCGGGCGCATTCTGACCGCAGAGGCACCCTGTTCCTTCAGCAGGCATCCCGCCGGACGTCAGTCAGAGAGCGGCTGCGTTTGACGTGTACATGGATCCCTTTCCAGCCGCGTGTTGTGGATGAAACCCCCCCCCCCCCCCCCCCACCACCCCCACCCCCCCTTCCCACTGCTCATGGTGCGGCGGGGGAACAATCGTACGTCACGTGAGGCGTAAAACAAAACGAATCACGGACTGATCGATACGCTGACAAACGCAGTGCAACCGGGTCCCTGGAGATGACCGGGGGGGGGGGGGCTGGTGGGGGGTTGTCATGGGGATCTATTGATGAATGCCACGGGCACGGGCCTCGCCGCGCTTGACCGCGATGGCAGACGCACGTGAGCTTCAGCGTGAAAGTGGAATTGCAGCGAGAATTTACCGGAAACTAGTCAATGGGGAGTTCCCTGCTACTTCTTCTTCTTCCTCTTCCTTCCCCCATTGAAGCTGGAGGAGGTGGGGTTGGTGGGGTGGAAGATGGGAGAGGGGGGGTTGACCCAGGTGTCACCCCTCTTCCTTTGTTTGTGCCTCGCGGGGGACGCCGGGCGGTTCAATAGCCGTCAAATGTGTCCCCTTCTCTCTCTCTTTCTTTCTCTCTCTCTCTCTCACTCTGTCTCTCTCTCTCTTTCTCGCTGGCCGCACAAGTCTCCCCTCGACTGTGACAAGCAGGAGGCAGGACACTGGGGGGGGAATGCAGACAGAGATGACAATGGCTTCAGAGTCACACATGCACGCGCACACATAGACGCTCACACACACACACATGTACACACACACACACACACTGGAGCTGGCTGCTGATAGAAGCTGCTCAACAGCACCGCCCGAAAGACACCCAAATAAAATCACGAAGTCACAGTTACAAAATTTACCGGCGTAAATCTGCGTTATTTATCTCAAGGGTGTTTTCGCCGCACGATATATTGAGGGCTCATGTGACTGGACTTGATTGAGTGACGGCCCATAAAAATGACAAACAGACTGATAGGGAGCAGAGAGGGAGGAAATGTGGGCTCATTGTCTCAGCAGCAGCTCCAGGCCCTGCCAGTGAAGGACACTGTCAGACACACACATACACTCACAAGCACAGGTACAGATGGGATCACTCCTAGAGCGTGCACACACACAGACACACACACACACACACGCACGAACGCACGCACGCACGCACACACACACAGACAGTAAACATTCAGTTGCAGACACACCCACACAAAATGACACACACATGCCCGACATATGCACACCCACAGTCCACATACACACATATATACACCCACAGGCACATACACCGACACCCACACACGGACACATGCATGCACTGACAAACAAACACATACACTCACTCATAAACACCTACACGTACATACACATATGCATGCATATGCACATACCCATACACACAGACACACACACACACACACACACACACACACACACACACACACACACACACACACAGACACACTGGGCGAGAGTCCCCATTGGACCCGGGGTGATACATCAGAGGAGATGAGGCGTGCTATTAAACCTGCAATAAAACCTCCTCCTCCTTATTCAATAAGATAACCCATTCATTCTTCAGTGGTGCCCTTCAGCAAAGTGCAGATACCAGCGTGGTTCACAATGAGGGGAAGGGAAAACTGGCAAGGACTTCCTCTTCCTCCTCTTCTCTCCCCGCTTTCCTTCCTCTTTTTGATCAATTTGACTGGAGGAAGTTGTGAAGGTGAGAGGGATTAATTAAATCTCTCACATTATGCTCAGTCACTCCATGCTTTGCCCGGGCAGAGGCGTCAGAACTCGTAGCGCATAGTCCTGGCGACCTGGATTACGGGCCGGGGAGCTTGGCTGTAATTTGACACGGCACGCTCTTTTGCCACACTTCTGTTAATTAGACGTCCCCGGCGTGCAGGCCGCCGCGTTAATTCCTCTTGAAAAGATATTATTACGAAGAAGGAAGAAGAGAGAGAGAGAGGGAGAGAGACAGAAAGAGATAGAGAGAGAGAGATGGGGAGACGGGGAGATCGCAAATGAGTTCATCCAGTGTGGCAGCGGAAAGGGGGTGGGTGGTAGGGAGGGCGTGTGTGTGTGTGAGTGTATGAGAAAGTAGGATTTGGGATTTGGGGGGTGAAGACATTCTCATTAGAGTAAATCCACTTTCCTTGGTTGTGGATGCTAACCAGTTTCACACGCACATAGGGGTATACATAATGATATTAGTTATCTCCAAGGGGTGCCGGCGTAATCACGTACATCTTTTTTTTCTCCTTCTGTTTAACAAACAAAATAAAAATGTGCATTAAGATTTCACAGATATCCATGCATCCGTTCAGAGCCTGATTTCCGCGGCATAGGATCCACGGGCGCGCTGTGCAGGTTAGGCGAACAAAAAGCGTGCTCCGTGCAAACTCCACACCCACCTCCAGCGCTAGCTTAGCTTATAGCCTTTGTAAAGGTATTACTTTGAACAAAAAGAAGAGGGGGCCCAAGCTAATATGAAAAAGGCTAATAGAGACATGATTAAATGGCAAATCCCCCCCCCGTTTCATCACACACACACTCCCACACTCCTCCTCCCCGGTGCAAACTTGTGTCAAGGCAGTATTGGAGCACAGATCTGGTCATATTGCTTTCATATCAGTGCAAATACATCTAAAGACGTAGAAAGGAAAGGTTGTTCTCTCGGGTTTCTTCTTTTCTTTTCTCCTTTCTTTGGCGTGGGCAGAGCGAGTCGACGCCTCTCTCTCTTTTAATATTTATTTTCTTACTCGCCCCGGCTTGTAGTCTCAGATCTCTCCTTCGTACCGATATTATGGATCACGGCCGGTAGGACATATAATTGAGATGGAAGGTATGGCGAGGTGCGGTGTAAAAACCGTCAGAAGTGAACAAGAAAGGGAAGAAACAGCAGAAGCTTCAAGGTGCGCGAGAGGGCACTCCTAATTCCCCGATCCCCGTGTGGAACACAACCCACCGCAGCACTCTCTGTAATGACCGGGGGAGCAGAGGGCCGGACCCGGGGAGCTCAAAGGGAGCAGCGTGTCGCGGGGCGGACGGCGTCTATATTTTATTTCATACGTTTATATATTTATTTTTTTCTTTGACCAACAAAAAAAAAAAGAGAAAGGCAAAGCGTCACAGGGGTCATCTATCATGGGAGGGAAAAGTGATACTCTCAGCAATGTCTCCCGTCTTCCTCACAGTGAAGTGTTCCACAGTGGCTGCGTTTAGCCTGGCGCTTTCGCCCGGGAGTTATGGCGTCAAATGGGGAGTAATGGGGCCCATCTGCAAGAAGAAAAAATAAAACACCAGGGCCACTGGTACGGATAACGGATCTGCTGATCCGCCGGCAGCCCCAAAACGCGGCCAGATATGATGGAAAGAGGTTTTTTTTTCTCTTTTCCATCACTCCTGTTTATTATGCAATGCACTCAAGCAGGGTGTGTTTGATATTCTGAGTTGTCCTTTTCGTAGTCTCTCAGAAAAATAAGGATGGGGTCCTAATTCTGGATAGGGAATCAATCGATGGCACCGCAACGCCCTGAGAGATTCAATGTTGACAATAGCATAACTCCGGTTATCGCACTTTGTTGTGGACGTTTATTTAAATGCATAGCCCAGGGGTAAGGGGATGACTACGAAATGGACAACACTGGTGTGATCAAACCATGGTAACCGTCCCTCAGGGCTTCACTGAAACATCCTTCCAAGTATAATTGACAAATTAAATGAAACGTGCATGGTGGGTTTCTGTATGTGTTTTAAACAGCGTACCCAGCATGTATCACCTGGTGTGCGTACATTGGTGTGTGTGTGTGTGTGCGCATGTGTCCATGTGTGTGGCACGTGTATGTGTGTCGGTGTGTGTGTCGGTGTGATTGTTTGAGTCTGTCTCAGTGTGTGTGGGTCTGTCTGTGTGTGGGGCCGTCTGTCTGTATGGTGTGTGGCAGTGGGTCTGGCATTGAATAATCAATATTTTTTTTCTGGAGTTCAACTTATGTGGTTATGTCTTAAATAGAAACATAGTCTCTAGATGTAAAATAATCCACCACTGAGAGGATTGGAGAAGAGTCTCGCCTAGAAACATGAGGAAAATCCATTATCAAACAACAACAAATGCTCAATTATTGATACAGAGTAATATTTCAGCAGTTTCATTTCTGTTTTATCTGCAATTTTTCTCTATCTTTCCGCTCATAAAAAATTCAATACATTTTTTCTGTCTATATTTTCATTATCCCCAGATTTCATCAAGTGAAGCCATTACTGAAGTTTAACATTACACGTATTAAGTCTGTTGTCATTAAAATGCAAGTCAGTTGTGCTATTAATAAACAAATAATCTCAATAAGTTTTTCTTCAATCGTTGCATTGGGTTGATTTCATGTTCCCACAAGGGGTTGAGTCATTGCTAATGTTATCAAACTCAGAACCTTCTTAAATTTTCATTTGCTTTTGTCATCCCAAGGATACACTCAATACGTACAATATGATACAAGCTAACATAATCATGGAGCTCTGGCCATGATCTGTGCCACATGCGACCCTCTCAGCCGGTTCAGCCCACAGTAGTCCAGTACGGCCCCGGTAGGAGAACCCTTTGAAGATGTATGAGTGCACTTTGTGCCCTGCGTGGACGCCTGGCTGTCACTCCACTTGGCTCTCCATATACTCAGCTTACGGACGGCAAAGTGTTTGGAGAAAAAAAAGAAAAAAAGCCTCCATCACCCGCCTACCGAAACCCAACCCCCACCTCCCAAAGGACAGGTGGGGGAGCAGATGTTCCCACCAGGTACAGAGACATCACCACCTACACGGGGGCAGATGGAGCCTCCACTTCTGTCTCTTCTGTTTCACGGAGACATGGCTGACGGAGGACACAGAGTTCTATCTGGATAGTTTTAAAATCATCCGCTTTGACAGAGATGCAGCGAGAACACGGAAGTCAATTGGGGGCGGGCTCTGTATGGCTGTCAGTAACAGCTGGGCAACAAACGTCACAGTGAGAGAGACTGTCTGCTGCAAACACTATGAACTGATGACTGTGTCGTTCAGACCACACTATTTACCACGAGAATTTTCCCAGATCACTGTCATTTTAGCATATGTTCCAGGCCCTGATTTTAACCTTGCTGCTGAACATTTATCTGACTACTACAACAGAGCAGTCAACCAAACTGGAGAACAGCCTGTATTTCTACTGGGGGATTTCAACCGGTGTGACGTCACCACACATCTGCCAGATCTAGAGCAGTATGTTACGACCCCCACCAGAAAACAGAGTATACTGGATATGTGCTATGGCAACATTCCTGGTGCATATATCTCAAAACCACGACCCCCACTTGGCCGTTCTGACCATAATGTTATTTTATTGCTTCCCACATACAGATCAAAGCTAAAGACAGGTGAAACCATCACAAAAACAATAAGAGTCTGGAATGATGAAACAACTGAAGCACTGAAAGGCTGCTTTGAATTGACAGACTGGGATTTGTTTTTTGATACCCATGGCAATGATCTCAACATGCTTACTGATGTGTTAACCTCCTACTTTTCATTTTGTGAGGACACAGTGACACAGACTAAACAGATAACTATTCACCCAAATAATAAAAAATGGGTTACAAGGGACATGAAAATCTGCCTAGTCCAAAAGAAAGCAGCATTCCTGCAAGGGGACACACTCAGAGTGAGGGAGTTGGAGAAAGAGTTCAGAAGGATGGCTAGGCTTTCAAAAATCAGCTACAAGAACAAGGTGGAGCAAAAATTAACATCTGGCAATGCAAGGGAAGCATGGCAGGGTCTAAATATTATGATGGACAGAGTTGCCAAACCCGTAGTGGCCAGCCGTCCGGACCCCGCCCCCTTTGCAGAACAACTCAACACCTTCTTCGCCCGGTTCAACAACAACTCCCCATCCGACTTTGACTGCTCAACCACCATCTCCCCCCACCCAGCCATCACCATCAACGAGCAGCAGGTAACCTCCATCCTTCGCCGGGTCAAACCACATAAAGCCTCTGGCCCTGACAAGCTCAGAGGCAGGGTACTTAAGGACTGCTCTGCTCAGCTAGGTGGAGTGGTCACAAGACTGTTTCAGTGCCTTTTGGATTCGGGAAACGTCCCCAATAATTGGAAGGAATCCACCATAATTCCCATCCCCAAAAAAACACCAGCTAAGGAGCTGAAAGACTACAGACCAGTGGCCCTGACCTCCGTGCTGTGCAAGTGCATGGAGAGAGTCCTGTGTGACCTCCTGGCCAAAATGCTGTCACAAAAAATGGATCCTTTTCAGTTTGCCTACAGGGCAAAAAGGGGTGTCGAGGACGCAAGTCTCACATTGCTGAATACTGTCACTAAACATCTGGACTCTCCACACCCTCACACCAGGATCTTATTTATGGACTTCTCCTCTGCTTTTAACACTGTGCACATAGACACCCTGCTGTATGCTCTTTTAGATCTCCAAGTTCATCCCACACTGGTTTTATGGATCAAGAATTTTTTAAATGACAGGCCACAACAGGTGCTTTTAAATGGTTTTAAATCAAAGAAGCTGATTTTAAACACAGGTGTTCCCCAGGGTTGTGTTTTATCTCCCGTTCTCTTCTCTGTGTACACAAACAACATCACCTGTAACAGCGAGGGGATCAGCCTTTTTAAATATGCGGATGACATGGCCCTGGTGGCCCACCTGACCGACACCACTGCTCTGGACCGGTATCAGCAGGCTGTTGAAAACCTGGCACAGACTTTTAACCAGCTTTGTCTTGAGCTAAATGTCCAGAAGACCAAAGAGCTGTGCTGTGGGGGCAGAAGGGAGTCAGCAACTGCTCTTTTTAAACCACTCAGCATCCAGGGTCAGCTGGTGGAGCAGGTTGAGTCTTTTAAATACCTTGGAACTGACCTGGACAACTGCCTCTCCTTCTCTCAGCATGCAGACACCATTTTTAAAAAATCACAACAGCGCCTCTACCTGCTGAGGAAATTAAGGACTTTCAACGTCAGCACACATGTTTTAACTCTGGTCTACCGGTCCCTCATTGAATCCCTACTCACCTTCAACATCTCTTCCTGGTACAGCCTCCTCTCATCCAAACACAAGACCAAACTTTCCCGCACAGTTAACCAGGCCAGCAAAATCATTGGAGCACCACAAACCCCCCTCTCAGAACTGTACAGCCGGTCTGTGATCAGGAAGGCCACCCTGATCACAGAAGACTCTTCTCACCCCCTCCACCACTGCTTCCAGCTGCTGCCATCAGGCAAACGCCATAAGGTTCCACTGGCCAGGAAAAACATCTACAAAAAATCCTTCATCCCCTCTGCAATAACCATCCTGAACAATAAGAAATGAGCATTCTGCTTCCTTTAACACCCCCCCCCCCTCCTCTTTTTAGCATGATTGCACAACATTGTTGTTTTTAATGTCTGTTTGTTTCTTAGTGTTTTTTTTTATACAAGCCTGTCAAAGACGAATTTCTGTCACTCGTGACAGACAATAAAGTTTATCTATCTATCTATCTATCTATCTTCCAAAACAGAGAGGGCCCCGGAATGACAAACGACTTTATTAATAGGAGACTGTTGTTGCCACCGACGACGGCGACGGCGACGACGATGACAGTGCGATGAAATTATATCACACTCGTCGGCAAACATCTGATTGGACGGTTCTTTCTCGCCTCCGGTGTTGTTTTTCCTGTTGTGTCAAGTTGAGCTGTTTGTTTGTTTATCCCCGCCGTCAGTCGTCGGTTTGTTCTGTGAGCCCTGAAAAGTATCCCGTCCTGGATTCATAATTTTTTTTAAATATATTTTTGATGAATAATTGAGTGCAATGCTTGCAGTTGGTCACTTCACAATGACCTCATTAAGAGAACGACATATGTTATTATGTGTCATTATTTTCCACATTAGTCTCTGCTTAATATTCCTGTTAGTATCAGTGTTCATATTAGTGATTGTATTAGTGGTAGCTTAGCATTAGTTGTAGTAGCTGGTACCTAGTAGCTAGTTAGCATTATTAGTACTAGCGGTAGTAGCTAGTTAGTTGTAGTAGTAGTAGAAGTAGTAGTAGTAGTAGTAGTAGTAGCCTATTGGTGGCAGTAGTAGTAGTAGTAGGAGTAAGAGTAGAAACCAGTCAGTAGTAGCCGTATTAGTCTTCTTAGTAGAAGTAGTAGTATATGCAGCCAGTAAGTATAAGTTGTTGTTGCAGTTATAGTCGTAGCATTAGCAGTAGTTTTAATAGTATAGAATTTATCTAAATATCCATTTGCATCAAGCCCTTTCAACTATGGCATGCTTGTCTCAATAAGGGCTGTCCGTGAAATAGGTGTCAAACGCGGTGCCATGATTTAACAGCACTTTATGGCCTGACACCTGACAGCAACCAAGGATTATATGATGTCCCGTATGGTCGTATAGATGTTGGATGAGCGCCGCATATAGCCATGCTATTAGGGAATCACCTGGCTGACTGATTGAAGTGCCAGGCTCTGGGGTAGATGAAGGGGACGAGAGGGGCGGAGAGGGTTATGCAGGTGATGACTCTCAATCAAAAAAACCTCATCAAAAAATCAATACAATTCGAAATTGAAAAACACATATACAAACTGATGTCAGTCAAAGGTGCATGCTCTATGGTGGTTTGGGGATACGGAAATTGAGATTGGGATTAAAGGGATATATGCTTTAAATTTGGGCGAGCATGACCTTCGTAATGGAAAGTAAATGTTTATTTACTTTCCATTACTGGGTTATCTCCTTCTGCCCCTTTTTGTTGTAGTAGACCTTGAGGCAATCTCCTGTTTAATGTAGGCAGCAGTACAATCCATCTAGGACAGTGAAAACTGAATCAATACCTTCTCTTCTGGTGGGCATTGACTCGTCAGGTGCAGCGGGAGATGTTATGGTTAGACATGCATGTGAATGTACGTGAAGAAGTTGCACATACTGATCTGTGTACACACACACACACACACACACACACACACGTACAAACACACGCTCAGAAGCACATGTGCACACGTAGGCCTACACACACACACACACACACACACACACACACACACACACACACACACACACACAGTTCAAGGAGGCTGGCTAATATGTTAGAATTGAGGGTACCCCAACATGACAAATGGAGAGAAATTGGCAAAAAAAAAGTTTGATGAGGGGGGCGAGAAAGCCCACCGACAAGCTAGAACGTACGGGTGTAGTAAACACGGACCGCGGTGCTGTCCGCTGTCACGGTGCTGAAATATCGACACTAGAGCGCTCGGAGAGTGCGCTTATACACCGGCGGTGGGAGAAAAAAAGCTCCGCAGCTGTTGTAAATGTCGCTTGCGATTTGCAATTTCCATTCGAAATGTGTGAATGAGAAGAATAGAGAGAGAACTGTAGAGAGCGAGGTGAAGAGTAAGATTGGTAGAGAGAGTCGGATAAACAGAGAGAGAGAGAGAGAGAGAGAGAGAGAGAGAGAGAGAGAGAGAGAAGGAGAGAGAGAGAGAGAGAGAGAGAGAAAGATTGAGTGAGAGCGGGAGGGAGAGAGACCGACTAGGAGAGGCGAAGGAGAGAGCCTACACCGAGTGCACGCTGCCAGTGTTTGCTCTCGATGCTCGTGTCGAGGTGAGTGTGGTCGAGCCAGGTGGAATAACACGGCGGGCGCTGGAGGGAAAACTAGTTTTTTTTTCTTTTCCCCAAATCCACAAGAGTATAGACTCTTAAGGATCTATCGCGACCGGGATCTCGTCAGTGGCGAGCAGGGTGGACATGTCATCTCTTCCTATCGCGATCTGCCTCCTCGTCCTCGGCGTCTACAGGGCTGCGCTATCGGCCAGTCATTGTGAGTAATATAGTTCTTTTTTTACATTTATCCCCGGAGCTCTATTTTTTTGTAACTCTGTATGGTTTTCACGGCCAACTTGGTTGACCTGCATGATTGCAAGTGAAAATGTGTTTTTGTTGATTTGATATTTGAAAACTGAAATTATTGTAATACATGTAATTTAGCGGGGTTATATGCTCCCAGTGCTGAGGAGATGAGCACCAAAGAGATAAATTAGACCAGAATGCAAACACATATCAGTTATGTATCTTTCAGGGTAATACCTCAGCAACCCACTGCCTAATTTCGGAGTAAAACCCAGATCACACAGTTACAAACAGATGAATCGCTCAGGCTCGCCTAAATCAGATAAAACGCGCAGTGCGTTGTGGATTGACGAGTTTCAATTTATCGACGAAAAACACATCAGTTGTTCTAAGTAATATAATGTCTTTGCAGTTGAAACGTATTGAAACAGCCCAAAATATGTAGCAGGGAATTCTGTGATGCATCTGATGTGTTTCACTGCACATTTTGTGTCAACTTTTTAGGTAATGGCCCCTATTCAGCTGTGTGTAATTGCAATAACGGTCTCAGTTACTGCTCTGGTGTCCAACGTTGTAATTTGGGTGGTGGCATTCAAATATCCCCCATTTGGACAACACAGTAATTGTTTTGCGTCCGCCTGCAGTGGGCTTGGACGGCAGCCGCACCAGGGTAGCACAGTGAGTCACTGTGTGTGTGTGTGAGTGTGTGTGTGTGTGTGTGTGTGTGTGTGTGTGTGTGTGTGTTACAGTTTAGATCACAGTCTTAGTATACAATCCGTCTCTCTGAATTCAGTTGACACTCACACTATGGAAAGCTCGGCCATCTTTTGCACTGCTCACAAATGGGTGGTCACAGCATGTGTTGGCCTAAAGTGACCAGAGCTGTGTTGCAGATGATGTTGCCATAACTGTTCCTTTATGGTGGTGCTTTGTCACAAACGTTGCTGGATTCATCCCTGTCTCTCATGAACTGTGTTCATGTTACAGAGAAAACAGTGACTTAGATGTGTTTGTAGTTGGACTTAAGAGTTAGCTCTAGTTGGATCAAGGATAGCGGAAACTATAGTTGTTAACCAGAGACACAATTTTCATGGCAATGACATTGTTGTCTTCAAAAATAAACATTTAGTTCAACACAAGTAAGCATTATAATGTAAAGGGACTGCCCAACATTTAACTAATTGATGGTTAGGTATGTGAGGGTAGAGAAAGGACTACACACTTAGAAAACATGTTTTAAGAAAGGGAATGATGGGAATCGGTGCCATGGAGTCATTATGCTGACTTAATCAACCATAATGGGTATAAGAAATACAAAGAAATGTACGATTTGTCTCTCTTTTCACCAGGCATATTTTCTTAATTATTTGGCAATACGCCAAAGAAAATGGTACGGTTTCTCTGACCGCTTTTGTCTCTTTGTTATATATTTTTATTTCTTGACCTCTTCACGCCTATCAATATTGACGTCCCAGGGTGCATCACTCTGCGCTGACAGCTGGCGTGGCATCTTGATGTGGATGTGGAGGTATGGGGAGGTATGCAGTGAGCAAATAGAGGTCTGAGGATCTCATTCCTTTGAACTCGCTCCTCTCCTCTCTCGATACGGTAGGTAGCATCAGTGGGATGATACATTGCATGTATCGTGTACCACGAAGGCACTTGAATTATCATTCCATGCATAGAATTAAAGCCCTCGCTTTCCCCCCGGTGGTAATAGAAAAAACAAAGAATTTGCTTGGCATTAAAAACGACTTCATAGGCCGTGCAACAACAACGATATTCATAACTTGTGAAATCTTCTGCCAACCCATGTGAGAAATTGTAATACATTCCAGGTTCTTTGTTTTGTGACTCACACCCCGTGTCTGGGAGTAGCTTGAAGCACAGGCTTTGTTTGGCAGCCCTGACCATCAGTAAATACGCACGAGACAAAGATACCCATGACACATTGAAAGTACAGTGCTATGGGTACACAGCACAAATCAAACAGTATTACAGCATAACTCCCAGTGTGCGGTCGCCATATCGGTGGCCCGCTTTCACTGTGAGACGAGACCGATCAAGGGATGCAATCAGTCATTCCATTTGGCTGCATGTCAATGTATCCAGTGATCAGAATTGACATGCTCCTCTGAGATGAAATGGCGAGATATTCCTAGAGGACACGGTCAAAGACTGGATCTCATATTTACCATCGGGAAACTGAAGAAGCGAGTGTGGCATCTGTCATGGCTGCTTTGTGTGTCCCCCCCCGTGTGTCAGGTGACAGAGATAATGGCAGCCACATCCTCTCCGCAAAGAGTGTCCTTGTCCCTGCGAAAAAAAGAAAGAAGGTCCTTTTTTTTCCGCCCTCTGTGATTCGGTATTGGCGATTGGCCTTTCCTTCAAAATAAGCTTGTTTCGCTGCTTTAATTCTGGAAAATGATTGGCGTTATCTACTTGCAGGATCAATGTAAGAATATTATGAAGGATCAATATGAAAATTTGTTATTCCGAATGATCCATGATATAGACGATTATTGAGTGGCTTAATACGAGGGTTCAAACGGTTTGTTTGGCTAATCTACACAATTAAAAGATTCAATGTTCTTTTTTCTCCAGCGTGATATTCGAAACCTTCCATTGATCTCGCTAGATATAAACCTTGGGTGTGACTCTAGAATCCCGTCTTTTCATTTCCCCATGGACTACCGGCTCCACCACTTTGAAAGAGACTCAACTCTGATGTCGATCTATGCTCACCACTGGCATAAACATTTACTCAGCCACTAGATCCTGGTGAGGTGATAAATCAATGGTGTTGTGAACAGAATGTACAAAGTTTGCCAACTCAATACCCTGGTAGCCTCGTTCGAGGGGAGAGGATTCTGGTAGCTGTGAAGATCTTCACCTGGGGCGCAACCTTAAAAAAAAAGTAAAGGGAAAGGCTAAGTGTTTAAGTAGTTTTAGCGACAGGATTATTTATCGTATCCGGGTACTTTGAATACGGCACTAGATCATGTGCTAGGACCTGTGTCACACCCCTGATCTCCATAAATCAAAGTCAGGTGCGTGTGCATCTAGGATCTTCGGGCGCTTAGGCTCATGTCGCCCGCAGACTCAGCATACGGCTCCCAGAGAGAAGCCCCCTCATTCTGTATTCCTTCAGAGTACAGGGCCGTGCTACTCCGTAGGGGCCCCGGGGGGCCTCCTGACCGCAGCATTAGTGTGATAAGGTCTTTACTTCAACTTATTTTTTTGATGAGGTCAAGCGCTGGATGCGTTTCAAACGGAGACGCCCTCCGCGTATGGAGCAAATTAATTTTAAAGGTTTTGCCGTAGGCGGAAGACAGCAGGGGGGCTTCATTACAAATGCTTACCGAGATGGCTCCACCCGTGACACAGGCCTCCCTCGGGCCGGGCCCGCGCATGTTGCTCCAGATCCTCGTCTGTTCTGTGAGGGAGGGTGAAACCTACGCAATGTCAAAGGAGACTTCCAACGAACACAGTGTGGGGGCGTTGATGATCGAAGGAAAACACATAGCTGGCGATAACACATTATCATTGACATGCACGAGCACACACATACACACACACACACACACACACACACACATACGCACAAATGAACACACATCAAAACGTCCCATCAGGAACACAAAGCGAGCGGTCCTTTCCAAATACTATAAAAGGTAAAGGCCCGCTTTGAGGGAGAGGATCAGACATGCGGCAGATTGCGAGGGTTCACTTCTATGCAGTGGGGAACGGACAGTGCCACTGACCTTGGGAAGGTGAAGGGAAGACAATGGTCGGGTGACCGCACTTCTATTTGCCCCCACGCTAATATAGATCGGCAGTGCTTCCACAGGAGTAATTCAGACCGCAGACTGATGGATTCAGCCCAGGAGATAAATTAAGCAAGTTTAAGGGAGAACTTTGGAATTTGGCTCGTGTGAAAGTAACAGTCGTTTGCCTCCGTCCGCCTCTCACGACCCTCCAAGACTGATGAGATCAATTAAGCCAAAGGAGAGGGGAGGGTGCGGGCGAGGAGGACAAAATGTCACTGCGATTTATTTTGAGAGCAGGAGAGAGAGAGAGAGAGAGAGAGAGACATAGATAGGTGCAGTGATTAAGAGAGAGAAAGAGAGAGAGAGAGAGAGAGAGAGAGAGAGAGGATAAGGGGTAGATATGTGGAGAGACAGAGAGACAAGCATTGATTGAGAGTGAGAAAGAGCGAGGGACTGAGAAAGAAGCACACAGAACTGAGAAGCAGTGAGAGATAGAGAGAGAGAGAGAGAGTTAAAGAGAGAGAGAGGGAAACACTGCAGGTATTTATTAATTACAATGGCACTCCTTATCAGTCACACATGAAAATAAGCTTTTGACCCAATGCTGGAGAGGACATTGTGATAAAAGGCTTATCATTGGCTGGATCACTGCGAGGTCTGCATGAACCCCCCCACCTCTCCCCAGCGTCCGTCCCCCCCCACACACACACAGACACACACGCCCTGGAGCAAAGAGATAATGTAGATTAGGATACGCCCCAGCAGCACTCTGGGGGCATCAAAATGTTTGCGTTGGCAGGAAAGCTTAGGACAGGGCAGTGATATGCGTTGGCAGTGAGAATATAAAGCTCTGGCCTTTGAGACCAATGTGCTTTGTCTAATCCCTGTACAAATACAACTGTTTTGGATAGATCCTCGCCTGGGACCTCGGTGCACACACACTCTCACATTCTTGAACCTTCACAAACACTAATGGATTTGCACAGGCAGCCGCATGGGCACACAATGGCACACGCACACAAACACACACAGGATTCTCTTTCAATGGTTTTCTTGTCAAAGGTAGCGTGGTCGTTCATGACAAAAATAGCAGCAGCAGGAAGTCTCACAGAATGAAACGTGTGAACGACTCGTCATATACCTGAAGTGTCTTTTTACCATAGTATCTATTGTTAGCAAGCAGAAAACAGACCGATGTTTTGCCGTATTTCCTGGAGCTAAGCTGAATATTTAAGAGCCACAAATCAAAAATGTCATCCGATTTTTCGTTGCATTGAAAAATATTCAAGCATACATATTGATCGTGAAAAAGGCACACTTATTTCTTGAACATTAAGTGTATAAACATAAAAATGTTCTTTGGTTTTTTGTGTAAAAGGTATTTGCACTATAGCAAATTTGTATCCGCCTTATAATATAATTATTCTTAAACCACTCTCTTATGCTTTGGAAAAGTTGTGGATCTATATTAAAACCACTTTGTCTGTCTTGTTGCTTTTACCGTGTAGTTTTCTTTGCACTAACAGAGAATTTATATGATCTTGTTGTTTTTTCTTTCAGCTTTTTATTAAATTAGAGGCCCAGGCCTTTCTTTAGAGTTTGCGTAACCTAAGAACTTGATTGCCGTGTAGCAACGCATGTCAGATGATTCCTTGCCTAAGTTATCCAATCCCCATCTTATCACATCCGTGGAGAAATAGGACACGACTTTCCGGCATCTTACATGTTTGTTGTACCGTGTTAACTGCGTTTTTTTATCTTCTGAGCACTAAACAGCTATTTCCTCTGTCAATGGGGAACAAACACACTGAAAAAGGTCAAACTATGATCATATAAGGAATTTATAAAGGCCCACACATATGCAGTGTGCGCTCGATCACAACAAACAATACTTCCCGCTGTGTGGCAGACCCCATTTAGAGCTTGCAATTTGCTCACGGTTTTAAATGTCAGCTGCAATAAGTGTCAGCATTTTCAGAGTGTATTTGGTCCTCAGATGCCACTTAGGTTGGTTGCGTTGTAGTAAAAATGGGAGTTGAAGTAGAAACGGCACATCTCATGTCACCCTTATGATTGTGTCATGAGTTGTTTTTATTTTGTATTTTGTATTTCTGTACTCAGCTCATGTATTTTTCTCGCAAAACAGTTTTCAATAACAACGTTGGATCAAATAGGAAGGCCTGAAGTAAAAAAAAATAGTCCCCATTACCACCAATATGAACCGCCGACATTGTGGGATCCTGGTTGAGGGAACCCAGAGTCCCATGATCCAGGGCTTTATGTAGACACAGAAGTCTTTGTTCCACTTGAACAAGCTACCAATAAGCTATATATATATACCAACTGCTGTTACAGAGAACATTTTTCAAATTAGGACGTTTAAAATCAATGAGTCCAGTTGAAAGTTACCCGAACCCCAGTAATGCTCAACTCGTTGGCAGGTTTGTCGACATGAGCACAACCTCTTATACCCTGCGATATTAGCCAAGCATTTAGCACATGAAGTGTATCCAGACACGAGTGTTACAGCCAATACGAGACACTACAGCTTAAACATTTATCTGAGTGGACAGAGCAGTCGGCCAGAGACCTTTAGAGTCCTTGCAATCTAAATTCACTTTGATCAGTGGCCTGATGAATATTAATGCTATATGAATTTGTAATGAGAAAATACATAGGAATTATAGGCTGGTGTATTCACAGAGAATAACAAACATGGAGCTACGACACGTAACTTCAGGGGTTGTTGCTCTCACAACACACAGGCGTCCAACAACACATTTGCTTCCTGCCATTTACAATGTTACAGGGCTTTTTTATGGCAGTTTGTGGCCATTTTAGGGGACATTAACACCATTTTTGGCCAGGTAACGACAGAACATGCGGTGAACCTTCTTGGTGAGCTAGGGTCATTGAACTGACCGGGCGGTGATTTTGGTGTGCCACTTTGACCAGTACTTACTGTGCATCCATGATCCTGATGCATTTTTGTCACTGGTAATATAGGTCATGTTATTTGCCTCACAAAGTGGAAATCATGGAACGCCTAATCAAACATGTACAATGTTTCAGAATTGCCCAGCTGTCTGCATCATCTACAATCAATGTAAGAAAAATACATCAAATTTTACATATGAATCTTTATATATATTTTTCGTTCACAGGTGGTGAATATATTCATGATCTTAAACCTATGTGTCCCTGAACATCTGTGACAACGAATGGGAGATTACTTCATTATTCAGAATTCTCATATGAATCATTGCATAGAGCTGTAGACTGGTTCGATTGATAATGAAGAATAGGTGAAAAATAATTAGGCGCCATACATGTAGGGTAACTATGCTCTCTGTGTCAATCATCACACTGAATGGACCTTTATCCTGCTTAGAAATCTTTTTTGTGTCAGATTTTCCTCTAAAATCATCTCACCGCTTTTTTTTCCTAAATTTGAAATTGGCTCCATGCAAGTAAACCATCTCTCTCTGTCTGTCTGTCTGTCTGTCTGTCTGTCTGTCTGTCTGTCGTTCTGTCTACCATCCATCCCTCTCTCTCTCTCTCTCTTTCTCTCCAACGTCTTTTTAGCACATTGTTAACAAGCAGAGGGCGAGGGCAGTTTTTAGTAGGTCTTATATGGCCATCGTGCTCCAGCTGATTAGGCCTGTATAAAACACCCTGTCCATCTGCATGTTCCTTTCATGCAATTTGTCTTACGTTACATGAAATAGGGAACGCCCAGGGCCCGGCCCAAATCCTCCGGCAGTTTAACGTTGGGAGATTTAAGGGTTTATTCCTGTGATTTATGGAGCCATTGCTGACTGGGTTTCCATTATAGATTCAGCTCACATGGCCACCTGCAGCCGGCGTGCCCTTCACTATTTTCGGATTTGCTTCATTAACGGAGACTGAGGCGAAGGTGTCCCGGGAAGAGAGTAGTATCTGAACTTCCTGCGAGTGCTGAAAAGTTTGGAATCAATTCCCGACCAACGCTATGTGTGTTTCTTATTTTTTTGGGTGACATTTGCAGGGTTATTTTTAGTTTTCTATGAAGACTCCCAAGGGCATTAAGTGTGCCAAACCCCTAAAGGGTATTTTTATAGTTTTGTACAAAAAGTGTATGAATGGCAGATGATTTGGCAAATATGACGTTATTTCTCCTGCAGCCTTCAAGTGAACTTATTTCCTTGGGACAGGGTTTGTTTCAGAAAGTTTTCCCTGTGACATGAGGCTGCATGTTACCACCTGGATATGGTTGTTTTTTTTAACTTGTTGCTGTTACTTCTCTTGCTTATCTCTCTGACATGAAGCAGACGAGATTTGGATGCTACCTGGAAATGACAGCAACTCTTCAGTTGTCTGTCATTCATTCTTTGAAGACAGCTCTGACACGTTCTTCTCTAACCTTAACCCTAACAGTCTTTTTGGAGAATATATATATGCATTTCATCAATGATGTTTGGCACTCAGATTCGTATTGCTGCATCTACCAGTGAGACAAAAAATAGAAGGCTATATGGCACCTGTGGATCCAGGTTACGTAAGTCGGATACAGTGGAGGTGTACGCTGTGGCAGTGGAAGGAGCTTTAAGTGCTGTTGACTGTCAGAGACGATAATTACAGCAGACTAGCACTGGCCTGCTACGGCTGAGTCATTGCTGCTGTTTGGGCGGCTACTACACAGAGGCTTATCTGAGGACACACACACACACACACACACACACACACACACACACACAAACACATTTGGATACACTCACACTCATGCCCACACACATACGTAAGCACACACACGTGCACAAATACACACACACACACACACATGCACTCACTCATTCATGCATGCATGCATTTCAGTGCGCATATTCATGAGCACATCTTTTGTAATGTAATCTGAAATCCTAATCTGCTGAATCAATTAAAATAAAACAATGTGACAAATGCATTGTGGGGAGGAACAAAACAACAACAACGACCGCATCAAAGACAGGACAAAGAAGGAGGAAAAGCAGACGAAATGGAGCCTTGTGCAGTAGAAACCAGAGCATGTATAAAACTAACAGGAGAGCATCGGGATCAGAACTCCAACGCACGTACAGACGGCCGCCCTCCTGCTGTTGTCTAATGTTCATTGGCAGACATTTCACTTCCACTTAGTATGTGCATGTGTGTGTGTGTGTGTGTGTGTGTGTGTGTGTGTGTGTGTGTGCGCATGCACGTGTGTATGAACTCATTGGCAGGCGGGTGATCCAACTGCAATCAAATCAGTCCATGTGAAAATCTAAAGTTACTAGATGAAGACATACATACTTGCAGCTTTTGATACACAGCAGACCTACATCCGTTTCACCCAGTGGTAAAAAACGAACTCTTGAAGGAGTGCAAGGTAGAAGGCATCACGAACAAAACGTTTCTCCTGCGCCCCAGAGAAATGCGCAGCAGTGCTGATGAAGAGAGCGCCGGCATAATTGTAATCAAGCCAGTGCCAGTTTTCATTATGAAGTGGGGGAAGAGACTAACCTGGTCCTACCAGACCTTCGTACTTCATTTCATTTGCACAGAAGTGGTACTGAAGGGAAATGAAAATTGAGCGGAAGTACGGAGGCGGGCGGAGCCAGGCTAGGAAGAGACGCTTCAGAGCGGAGCACTCCCTCATGCAGTAGGTGGCGTGTCTTACGGAGGCTAACAGGGAGAAAGTTGTGGAGGGAGGAGTGAGGGAGAAGTCCACCGTGAAACCATTGCTCTTGTTGTGGGCTGGGTGGGCCGGGATCAGGGGAAGATGAGGGTGACAGGCTGAGATCACTGGCCTCTTAATCTCCTCCTGCGTGCTGGAAGTGCTCTAATCTCAGCACTGCTGGATTGGGTGTGTTGTATTTATTTTTTCCCATGTGTGGCTATGTGTGTGGGCCTATGGTGCGTATGTTGTTGCATCTTTACTGGCATTTTAAAAGACTTAAACTAAACCGATGCAAGTGAAGTGGCTTCAGATGAGACCAACTGCTTGTGATGCAAAGTAGAGCGACCATCTCAGCGCAAACTGTCATTTGGAGCAGAAAAAGTTTTTCAAAAATGTTTTTTTTTTGACACTGAGAATGTGCAAATTCTATGGGTGTGTGTGTATATCATATGTATGTATATATATATATAAATATATATATATAAATGATTGGTGTTGCAGATAATATCCAGGACTTTTTGAAGGGTATGTTTCCTATAGATAGTATTAATGAGTGCTAATATTGGTATTTTGTATTGACCAATACCAAGTACCCATCCATTAACTTAAGACTATAATCAGAGATGCACATAACTTTTTTAGTGAGTTACTCAGTTGAGTATCAGGAGATGGTGTTCGGTACGCACTCCACATGTAGCGTCGTAATAATAAAGGCGATACGGGTGGAATTGTGGAATTGGGTGGAATTGTTGACGGGGGGGGGTGTCCAGTCCGTCACTGCCACGGAGCTACAGGATGTCAGTAACGGACGTTGCAATCAGCTGATTTTGCGCAGTTCTCCAGTGTGCGTGGTGCACAGCGCACACAGCACTTGGGCTCCGTTTGCCTTTTTTTTTTTGCAGGTGGCGAAACGCAGAAGTACAAGATACACGTGTAGTTTTGTTTTGATGACCTGACGGTGAGCAAAAGCGCTGTAGTGGCACAAGTGACGGTACGCATCGCTGATTATGAGCGCACATGCGCACTTGCGTACCAGTTATGTGCACCCCTGACTATAGTCCTAAGTGTCACATAACTGACACAAAATCCATGCTCTACCATTAGAGCCCTGAGCCACGTCTGTCTGTAAAAAATAAAAACTTAATACAAAACTGAAACTCAAGTGACCTTCAATTAATAATGTCATTGGTGTTCTAATGGATTGTCTAAATGACAGTGTTCTGTTTGACCACAGTATTGATGCTGCTTCACTAACTTTTGCTGGAAAACGTAATTGCAGACCTTTTTCAACATTAGATATTAGGTCTAAAAACATTGAATAGCAGTGTGCCATGTGGTTTTCTACAGCTTGTCTGAAGGTGGTGACTAAAAAGTTCAGTCACTTGTTCGGATGTAGTCTTGGAACTAGCAGTATAGCTAAATCGCGTAGGATAAAGTCACAATGGATATTATTGTACAAAACAGTAAATGAGGTTTACAGAATGTTTTCTAATAACTTAACTCTAAGCAGATAAATAACGAGCCGGATTATCTAAGGGCGTGTTTATTGTCTATTTCTCTGTCTATTTTTAATTACACATCCCAGCTTGTGAAAATGAGGTAAATGTTTCAAAAGAAAGAACTTCAAAGGAATTAATTATATGCAAATGCACATGAATAAATAAATATCAATGTTTGAGCAGACCCAAAAGAGCCTAATACTTCAGTATGAGGAGAATTTAAAGGCATTTTTTTAAATTCCAAAAGCGTTGTAGCCCGACCACCAGAGCTCATTGCATTCAATATGTTTAATAGCTATGTGTCAGCTATTATGCACACGCTAGGTTGCAGGAATAGTCCTATCAGAAAGTGCATCAGGAAAATGTTCTGTGTTATTAGCAAGCGGTACAATGCAAGGCTAGTGCATTTTCTGAATGGGTGCCTGCTTTATGGAGAGACATTACATGACCTTGGGGCCTTGGAGAACACAGAGTGGCTATTTAAGTCGCCCTAGCTGCTGGTTATTGTGTTGTCGCTGATTTATATGATGCATTCAGAATCGGTCCAGGTATGATATACTGTTGGTATACTAGGACAGACTCCTATGCACATACTATGCACACACATACTCACAAATTGTTGGTGATATATATTTTGACTCTTGTGGCTCTACAACATATTACACCAATTCTTAAATCGTTACATTGGCTCCCTGTATGTCAGAGAATTGATTTTAAAATCATGTTGCTAACCTATAAATCCCTACATGGTTTAGGGCCAAAATATTTAACTGATATGCTTCCACTACATAAGCCTTCTAGGTCACTAAGATCCTCTGAGACCAATCTGTTAATTATCCCCAGAGTCAACACGAAACATGGGGAAGCAGGATTTAGTTACTATGCAACAAATAGCTGGAATAAACTCCCTGAGGATTCAAGAATTGCCCCAACTCTGACAGCTTTTAAAACAAGACTGAAGACTTTTATGTTTGCTTTAGCTTTCTGCTAAATCTTAAATCTACAATGCTTCTATCTATTTTTTATTTTATTACTAACTTTGCCTTTATTTTCTCACTTTCTAAAATGCATTTTTTAACTTTGCTTTTCTAAAATGTTTCTAAAATGTTTTTTTTTTTAACTTTGCCTTCATTTTCATTTTATTGTATGACAATGTTTATATGTGAAGCACTTTGAGTCTGCCTTGTGTATGAAAAGTGCTATATAAATAAAGTTGCCTTGCCTTGCCTTGCCTTACAACATGTGGCACATATACAGTATTTAAACATGGTATGAACAATAATAAAGCATGTATGGTTCAGCACTCACCTGCTAGGCCCAACTGGCCTCTGCCCCCGGTGAGATCTTGTGTGTGATTTTTGTATTGAATTTGTTTTGAGTGTTGGAGATTTTCTTACCGAAGATGCAGAGTTATTTTAGCATTTTATGGACCAGTGGATCCTAACCTTATTTCAGTAGGCCTGAGAGTCATGAGACAGAAATTATACCTACAATACTAATTTTGAACCACCTTCTCTTATGTCTTTGAATGATTAACACCAGATAGAATCCTATGGGAGCAATGTCGTCACACACGAGAGATTAAAGGAAATTGTGCATCTGAAATTGAGTATCTGCAGTCTACGCCTCAGTTAAATCACTTTTTTTATGCCTTGTAATCATCGTTTTACAAGTTTCCTACTTGTCATATCTCTGTATGCTAATTCCCCCTATAATTTACCCCTGGATATGAATCACTCATTATATACTATATACTCTTATTCAACTATACTATATTTGTTGTTTGTCGTTCAGGAATTCCCACACAAATACCCCCCCCACACACACACACACACACACACACACACACAAACACACACACACACACACACACACACACACACACACACACACACACACACACACACACACACACAAACAACCTCGTATTACATGGAGAACAAGCATGCACATCTCACATTTTACCATAGCAATGTGTTTGTGTGTGTGTGTGTGTGTGTGTGTGTGTTTGTCTGTCTTTGTGTGTGTGTTTGCTTTAAAGGGCTTGCCTACTGCCCCGACACTATGTTACTGGAGGTTTAAAGGGAAGAGATCTAACACCCTGTAGGTGTCGGAACAGATTTCCCCCCATCCCTTAGGTATTTAAGTCACGGCTGTAAGATTAACACTGTGCTATCGTATAATTCCACCGGCACAACTCATGCTTCACAGCTTAAGTCTCCAACTAACGCCTTTTGAACCTGTCGCTAGACTTTTAAATTCTTGACTTGAATGAAATATAAACCCTGATTTTGGGGAGGGCCGTGGTGTTGCGGCTAAGCGTCTCTGTAGTGTATGCACTCTGATGTTTGGAGGGGCCACGCGTGGGATTAGATACGGGTGGGAGGCCCCCGCTGATGTCCTGCAGTTTGCAGCGGGCGTCCACTCATCTCCTGCCCTTTCCCTCCCCTTCCACCAGCAGGGGGTCCTTGCCCCGGCTGTCACTCCCATACAGTGTGTGCAAATCGATTAAAAAAAAAACCTCCAGCATTATTCTCTTTCATTTTTCTTTTCCTTTTTTTCTTCTGACGCCGAGCTCAACGTGTGGATTCCTAAAGATTAATTGGCCGAATAATTAGCCTGGGGGACTGTTAACTTAAACAAGCTAAAGGCACCATCCATGAAACACAGTCTCTTCTTTTTGCTTTTGCATTTATTTCATTTTTATTGTTTTTGGCTGAACCCAGGAGTGAGTGTGGAGAGGTCTGGGCCGATGGCCGACTAAAATGCGGGGGGATTGGCTTCAGGGACTTTGTCTGGGAGCAATTCCAGTCAGAAGCTGTTGCCCGTCAAAGTAATGCATGCACCGCTGAGGACGCTCAAGTGGATGCAGGGAGAGACCCCCACTCAGTTCTTACCTGCCAGTTCCCCCCAGGAGAGAGACATCGAGACACAGAGAGAAAGAGTTATAGGGTCAGTGACAGTGTGCACACCAGATGCTCGTTTGAGGCAGGGGATGGCCTGAACTCAGGAGAGGAAAGCTGTCCCAAACACATCCTGGGTGCTCGGGGGAGATGAGACGCAGACACTGCTAATGAGGCAGGGAGACGGTGGTGTTGCCGACTGACAAGATGGAGAAAGGGCAAGAGAGGAGCTAAAGAGCAAGGAATTGCACCGGGTGCCAGCCATGGCGGGTGTCAAGTCTCCAGCTGTTTAGGCCGATCAGATTTAATCAAGGCAACTATCAAGAGGCCTTCCTGCCAGAGGAATTTGCCAGCCTTCACAACAAAAGCTTTGAAGAGTCGCTAATATATAGAAACACAATCTCACACACATCTTTTACCACAATAAAGAGGTGTGGAAGGAATGCATATTAGTACCATCCAAGATCAAATGTCACTACTGATGTTAATTGTCCATGGCTGCTGGTGACCCGTGAAAGAGCAATGTACCGGTTAATTAAAGCATTTTCCCCAAGATACAGTAGCTAGTGTGGACTAAATACCGTGTACTATATACACCGCAGCCCATTCTCACAAGGTTCCCCCTCTTCATGTTTACAACTGAAATATTTAAACACATAGTTGACAGATTCTTTATTCTCAGGATAACTTCAGCACGGCTGTGTATTCCTCATCAACACCTTTGGGATCACTTATGAAACACACTATGATAGCGTGTAACAGGCAATGGGTCTCCTGATTCTTTGCTTCCTGTAACCTGTAAATATGATTAGACCTACTGGTTTCCTGCCATCACAGTATTGGGTTGGCCTTGTCTCTGCCCGAAAAATCGTTTATCATTGCTTGTCCAGTTGCCCACCACGTGTAAGTTGGTTAGGCCAACCCCGGTGCTAAAATTGCACTGCTGGTAATTTCAAGGAACCTGGGGTTTCTATTTGTTGTGTATTGAACACACTTATATATTGAAACAAAAAACTCCTGCATAAAAGATGTGGGTTCTGCTGGTGAAGTGCTGCGTGTTGCTTTGGTAACCACACTGGATGGGTCTATTTATATTATTATTATCGCTTTTTGATTGTGTTCTGTCAATTGTGAGTATTTCCAATTATTTGAATACTTTTTTAATACTGTTCTCTCCTATGGAGGCCCCTTACTGTGGAAGTTAGAAAGTCCATTCATGGACTTTCCGGGCTGTCACGCGGCTGAGGCAAGACCTCTGATTGAAGTGCCAAACAAATCTTCTATTTTTGATTGTGTCTTGTTCTACCGAGGGGGGGGGGGGGGACACAAGAACAAGCAGCTCAACAACTCAAGTCTATAATTCAGCTCCCATCATGGATAGAAAGAAAAGTAGCGATTGTGCAGTCTTCACAGTAGAGACATAGACCTGTGCTAACCTGTAATTGCCCCCCATGTACACACTTGGTGTGCTCTGTATGTAATTGCATCTATGACCATGGGGAATTGAAAGCCACCTCTTGAAAATACTACTAAGCCGGCAGCGAGACACTCAGGTATGCCATCGGGGGCATAAACTATCCTGACTGCAAATTACCTTTTGAAAATGAATTGAGTGCAGATGTTTCCGCAACCCTCTTGCTGGGTCTAATGCAGATGTGAAGCCATCACATGTGGATTAATGCTATGTTTTCATTGCGGGGAGACAGAGCGTTTTTTAAAATGACGATAGTAGTTGTGGCCTGTAGTCAAGGGTAAAGAAAATTGTACAGTGTAGATAAGGTACTCTTTCAACATTGCTATTCCCTCGTCTATGTGTGTGTGGGGTGTAGCGTGGTAGCCCTGGAGAACGGAGTTGATCACACAGTTTTCACAAGTCAATCACTTTTGTTTGCAGTGGGTGTACATCGGTATAATATAGCTGAAATGGAGGTTTGATGGAGAGAGTGATGACACAGGGTTGCGCTCTGTGTTTGCTGTCAAAGAGGAACTGGTAAAAACAACACATGCATTCTCTGGCAGCCTTTAGGTGGTTTGAGGGTGGTGGCACTGTTCTAAGTCAACTGGACGAAAAGTCCTTTCAGGCTTGTATTTACAAAGCCAATCATTTACTTCTATATATTGAGTCTATGTAAAGACCATCTTCATATTATGAATGATGCAAGGTCCACAATGGTGGACAATTATATTTCAATAAAAAGTTTTAATGATTCATTTAAATGATTTTTCCCATAGACTATTGGCAGCCAATCAAGTCACGCCCTCATAGCCCAAAATTCATATCCCTTTAGTTGCTGGTGGGCAAAAAAAAATTTCAATATCTCCATAGAAGGACAATCTATAGCCCAAAATGGTCTTGTAAAAACCAAACATAAGATGCTATGTTAAAATGTTTTATAGCCTATGATTCTATTCTGCAATACATTGAGAGTGGGTGTGATAGGCTTATGCATTAAGCTGTTCTGTATTAGAATATTGAACATGTCATTAGATGACGCAGACTCCATTTCAGACACACAACCCTAGATGAGGTTATTGCATTCACCGTTTGGTGAGGCAAAGGTTATTTTATGAGTGTATACTTCACAATGTCCAGTCAGTCAGGCTCATATTTAAATACAATAACACAGGAATCAACCCAATGCAATACTGGCTCACCTGAAGTGTTTTTCACCCTCCACATTAGCTACCTGGTATTGCCCATCGCTTTATGTTTTCCAAACATTTAGAGAGCAGATCTGAACAAGAGCAGAACTGTGCTCTGGTCAAGAGGTTGTTTTGGATGTGGCATATATACATATATTACTAAAATTGGATGTTCTAGCAACTCCAGTTCTGTGGGTGTGATTTGAATTTAAAACGGTAAGTTTCTGTACATTGTCAGCAATTTTACTATCTCAAATGGACTCTCTTGAAGAACATGTTTGACTAGGCAGAATTTAGGAAACCTAGCTATACATTTTGCTTAACTTTATATTAAGCATCAGTTGATTTATAATGAACTGTTCAATTGAAACACATCTCTATACACATCTCTGTTGTACTCATAGGTAGGGATGTCACGATACCAGAAATTTAGTAGTCGATACCAATAACAGTGAAATTCCACGATTCTCGATACCCAATTCGATACCACGGTCAAAAACAAAACAATAAATCCCATGTACTTTATTTATTAAAAACATTTAAACATTCCAAAAAACAGTGGCACTGGCATGTAGCCTTCAAGTAATGAATAAAAATAAACCACTATTAACATTACAAAAAAAGAACAGTGGCATGTAGCGTTCAAGTAATAATAATTAAATAATACGTGCTGAAAGCAGGCAGTCATGCAGCTATGCGGCTGGCGTTTACACTTGCGTGCATAGCGGGGTTTAAAACATAACTTCCAACCTAATATTAAGTAATATAACGCAGGTGCGCAAGGCAGCCACAGGAGACGCCAACATTGTTTTCAACCGCTCGGTACCGCGCCGTATTAATTAACCAAGTTTTGAAAAGAAAAAGTATTTGAAGCGAATAAGCAACGCTGTTTTTGATTTGTTTATTTGGTTTTGAACGAATAATTTTGGATGCATGCATCGGCTTTGAGTTGGTTTGTTTACTTTGAAATTGCATACGCTCGCAACACACACGCACACGCGCACACGCACGCACACGTTCACCGCCGCACCTACTACAACCTGCCGATCTTCAATCAAAACAACACCAAGTAAGTGATGCCGAACGCAGTCGTACCATGCGTGTTTAGAAGCGCAACATTGAAACAGTCGCGCGGCGCAGCGTTCCAAACGCAAAGTACTTCCAGACGCGACTCTTGTTATTCTTTTTATCGACGAGTCGAGGCGGAGCCGTCGCACTCGCTGCAGCTGCCGTCTTCCATGTTCCCGTGTAGGTGTATATGCTGCCCACGTGACGTCCAGAGGAATTGCGTCCTCGGTACCTACGGTACCTACGGTACTAAGAAAAACGAGTACCGTCACGTTTTTTTAATTTTGGTATCGACTTGGTACCGAAGTATCGGTTCTCGTGACATCCCTACTCATAGGTTAATAATTTCCATCAGATCTTTTTCATATCTTTCTTTATCAATACATGCATTCCGTTTTGAATATTGACAGAATGAGTCCTTTTGTCCATTGTCTTCAAGTTTTGAATCGTATTCTGATAGTTGCAGCCTGAGTGATTTAAAATACAAAGTAGTCATGAACTGAGCATCATCTAAGCCTTCAATTATATATATGTGTGTGTGTGTGTGGGTGTTATCTATAGAACATATGCATGAGGGAGGGGAGAGACGCAGAGAAACCAAAGATGGACATAAAAAAGAATACCAACGCATACGCTGCATATGAACGGCTACTATACTTGACTGGGGGGGAAATTCTGTGATGAAATGGAATGCAGTGTGCAGCGATGTGTAGGAGCTTTCACTGTTGGGTTATGAACCTCCAGGCGCTGTGATAATCCGCCGCACCCCAGCCACACAAAGACAATAAGCTGAGGCGTTCATGGCCAGTACATCTTGATAGGCTTGAGGCTTGAAGGGACGGCCCAGAGAAGTGCCAACGAACGCTCTTGTCTTTCTTGTACTGTAATGACAAGCTGTGCGTTGTGCGATAGACATGCTAAAGACACGTTATCATCCGTTTTTGTCGCACAACGTAATCGGATCGCATGGTGCAGACGTGTCTGGCAGCAGGGGACTTGTACTTATTAACGATTGACTCTTGTTTGGGTCCTGTGTGTATTCGGCACATGTTTGTCCTGATCTGGATGGGACTGACAGACGTTGCATTGCCGTCTCCAGTCGTTGATAGCCAAAGATACAATACACAATAATGTATCACTAAAATAGTGCATTATCCTATGCTACTGTCCACCACCATACCGCACCACATGTCATCCAGATTACACAATACAGTACTGTAAAACACTATACTTCACTGTCTTATGATACCGTACTGTACCATTGCATTTTAAATATATAATTAACACACAACAAAGAAAGGTGAAGAAGAACATTAAATATGTATAATGTTTTCAAACCAGTTTTTGTCTGAAGAGGTTGTATGGACAGAAACAATTCTCTTGGTTTTGGCCTCTGGCTCTGCGTACTATAGCTCCGGCTCAAAGGGAATCCAGGAATTCAAGTGAAACCTTGCTGTAGAAGTTGTGAAGCCATTGAACATGGCAACCTCAAATGGATTGCCCTATGGGCTTTTTCTGACATCACTCTGTATATATTAATGTGTTGAATTTAGAAAGGGGACTAGAGACAAACAAAACAAACCTAAAATAACAGGAAAGCGGGAAAGAAGAAAAACAACTTCTAGTCTTTTATCTGAACGGTGACGTTTGTTGATTTCCTATCAACTCTAAAATGACTCTTTTCCAGCATTGGCAGATTAAAGTGACTTTAATGCTTTGCACAGCCATGTCCCTTCTTGCTATTCTCATTCTGTTTGCTCATGGTCATTTGAAGAGCTCTTGTTTGTGCATAAACAATTTCAAAACCCTATAAGGACAGACCCTCCAGATAACAATCCAGCTGGGCCGCGGCATAACTTAAATCAAATGAGAGAGACTACAGCAGAACCTGCTGATAATTTCCAATTTAAAATCCATCGTTGATCTTCAATGTGAACCGTGGTTGATGCCTGTTTCCAATGGGTCACCCTTTTCCTGTGATTATATAGACGTCCACAGAAGCCGAACATTAGACATGGATCATGTTCAGATTCGTGCCATTCTGGTGTGATCCATTTCCTATTATCTGGTTGTTATTGTTGGTACGCATTTCATTTTCTAGGCACCACTATCCACAGTTCAGGTGAACAGGAAATCGCAAAGAGATCTCCAGGAGTGAGGTGCGTTGAGTTGAGAACAAGTCCAAATAGCTTTCATCTAACCCGTTTGTTTCCTGCATTTATTCCCCCAGATAACTGCGATGGCCCACTGGTGTCCACGTTGCCCGATTCCTCTTTCCACTGCTCTTCCCAGTCCTCTGTGGGTAATGCACCCCAGTTTGCAAAGCTGAACAGGCGAGAGGGTGAGTAACAAAGGGTGGCTGGTGGGTGATGTGTCTCCTGTATCCACACTCTTTCATTGTGTACAAAGTGGCAAAATAATTCCATTGGTGAGGTCAATCAGATATAAATTGTTTGTCCGTTGTATTGAAAAGGGAATATATGGTGTCACAAATTAAGTTTTATCGAAAAACAACAAAGTTAGTGTGACAACAAAGTTAGTGTGAATGCTTTCAGCCTCAGTTGCTGCATAACATTTGCACTTTCAATTGTAACTAGTTGAAAGAAAAAGGCAGTGTGATTGTAGTTATTGTTTGGTTCTTTACCAACAAATCGGCCCAAAGCACAATTGAGGATGATGGACTATTGTGTGTACCTGGTCTATTACGCACACACAACTCAATCTGTTTTAAAAAACCAACATAATTGGTATTTGCCAATAACAATTACTTTTATACAGCTATCCACATATTCCCCTTCCTGAATCTATAAGTAAGTAATAAGTACTACATTTATAATCTTTAAATAAATTCAACAAACCCATTCATTGAAATCTTCATCAAATATTTTTGTGTTTTGACTAATCTGTGGATTGGATTGCAGTGGAGTATGGAGCTGTTTGGTGGTGTAAAATGTTATTTTTAGGAGGAAAAAAATAAAAAAATATGTTGATGAATAGAGTGAGAGCCATTTGGATTTGAGAAAATGAACAAAGCATGCCACCCAGCCAAGTCCATTACCACAGCTAATGTGTACCTTAATCTAAACAGCAAAAGTCACATTGTGTTTGTGCGCTAATTTTGACAGCTCCGGCAGTAATTCAAGGACAGAGGCGAGGTCAATGCCTACTCTGGCTCTAGACCAGTCATCAGTAGCAACAACACACAGCCCCTGACAGACCCTTGAGAAGGAGAAAACATATACTCTGGTTACAGTGTGTGACATGCTGTCATGATACGAGTTATAGAACAAGCACATTGTAGATACAGCAGACAAAGCCCGTATTTTAAGGCACGCAATGGTGTGCAGACCGTGTGTACGGCAACCAGACAACCGTCTGGCTGTTAAACTGATAAACTGGAACTATGTCCCACATATATCATGGCTTCTCGTGAATTTCCAAGGAATGGCAAAACTCTTTGTCCTTCAAACGCTCTTCCACGGCCACCACCACCACCTTGAGCATGTGTATTTGCTCTCCAGAATTACTCTCATAAATACTAAATAAGCCAAATGGATTTCAGAATATTAACAGCTTTCTATATGAAGGCTGAATGGCAGTCTTGTCCCTCGGGTGTCATTGTAAATGGAAAGATGGATCCCCAAACTAAGTAAACACCTGTGTGACTTCTTGGAAGGTAAAACATTATTAGATTCCTCTCAGCTGGCCTGCTTTTCTGCACCATTGCCAGAATAAGAGCAACAGATCCCATACAAAAATACCCAGAGATCTTTGAAGTCAGGAGACTCCAGGAGAAAATGCCCCAGTAATACAAAGATTAGCCCTTAAAGGCGGCTGATCCCAGAGATGCAATAATTCATCTCCCGTGAAACAGTGGACGAAAAAAAAATCTAGGTTAGGGAAAAATGGCCGTCCCCCTTGGAATACGGCCAACCCGTATTCAGCCAAAGAATAGAAAAGCATGGTTTATGATGCAAGAAAACCTCTGCATGTTTAACGGGAGAATAATATGCTAGTCAGGTACAGCCCTCCTGTTTCATGGACACGGATTTCATCTGCCCAGACCTCAACCTTCACCACAGCGACAGGAAGGGTGGTGAGAAAGGGGTGGGGTTATTGAGTAGTTGGTTGGTAAACGCTGCTTCCTCCCTGACCGAGACTCTGGCTTGATATTCCGCACTCATCTGCTCCCATGCTGGTACCCTCCCCCCCCCCTACCACATCCCCAGCCCCCCATAGCCGCTGAGTAATGAACCTCGCTGGCTGAGTTGACCTGTTTCTTCAACCTGATAGCGGAGGAGCCCCCCAGGGACTTCAACACATCTTCATGAAACTCACGATGCCTCCCGATGTCTAACACACACTTTAATCATGACCCTGAATTTCCACCACATCATAACGGCCCTGGCAGGCACCAGAGGACAAGCCAAGACTGCGTGTCAGTGTCAGAGACTTAATAAAAAGCACACAAAATAAAAAAAACTCTGGACATAAATATGGGAAAGAATTATTATTTTAACTACCGCCTTAAACCCGTGATTTGCAGTGGTCACCAACTGCACAATTCTCAAAATTATAGCCATAATCTTTTGACCACGTTGTTGTGTCGTTAATTGATCTTACACCCTTGTATTTTTCGGCTATCACCCATTTTATTTGTTCAAAAAAAGTTTTCCTTTTTGAATTGTATTCACACTATCTTTGGATGTTGCTTAAATGTTTTATTTTGGGAACAAAATGTGTTATATAGCTTGTTATCTTTCCATAATTTAGGCACTGTGTGATATCCTCATAGCTGACTATAAGTACGCACCTAAATGACAAAATGCGTAATAGGAACGAATAGCAAGCTGTGTGTTTCCTGATTCAATTAAAATAAGTCACAGTGATCTAAAAAGCCATACCTCCTAAGTCTTGTACAACAAAGGATCAGGTCAGAATGAGCTAATTAAATTTTTACACAATGTTGGCACAACAAACTTAATTTTCTTGTAAGCAAATATCTTCTCATATATAACTCAAACACATGATTTATATGTTCCTTATCTTTGTTTGTTAATGGGTTATCTACATGTTATCACACAAACATTAAATTAACATTAAATTATATTAGTTTCCTTATGAAATGCCAGTTCATAATTTCTTTCCTTACATGACTGGAATCATAATTAATCAATTTTCTCACATCTTCCACTATCTAGTTACCGTGGTCATATCAATAACCTACATCCCTCCCGAGGGAGTCATGGGACACATTTCCCGTTATTTGCCATGTAATTGATTTTGCGAAAATTACTAATTGATGCCATCAAATAAATTTGTTTAGCTGGCAAAAAAGTGTAGCTAGTCTAAAAACCTTTATCTCACCTCAATTAGTCAATGCTGTTGCGGTCAAGACACTTTAAAAACACTTTGTGTGTGTGTGATATGACCCCTGGTAGATTATTAAATCCTCCTATAAAATGAATAAATAGCATACTATTGATCCATCTGAGTGGCCAGTTGAAAGTCCATTATCAAGTGTGATTGCACTATGAGCATAAATTCAATCAATGCATTCAAAACTATTTCAACATTGTTTTTTCCTCCAGTCAGCCATGCTGTCTATCCGTCCACAAGCGTGCATTGGTCATCTAAAAAGTTAACACTATAGCTTAAATTCCCTACATTGGTTTTCATCGACATTCGTAGATAGCACAAAAACACAGTTTCATTCAATATTGACCGCAGGAAAAACGTCACGAGTCACTAGAAATCCAATGTAAAGAAAAGAACAGTTCGTTTTGGCACAGAATTAAATATGAATTAATATATAAAGCCAAAAAAGTGTAAAATCACTGCACACTGGTAAGCTGATTTATTTTTGTAAACAAGGCGTTTCGCCATTGCTTCACTCTTCAATCGCAAGAGTGAACCTGACGAAGCAACAGTGGACCTGATGAAGCAACAGTGAAACGTGTCGTTTACAAAAATAAATCAGCTTACCAGTGTGTGTTGATTTTACACTTCTTTTGGCTTTATACTATTGTTGGCTGCACATCACCAGCAGCTGAGAATCAAAAGGCTGTGCGCAGGGACTTTGTTATTTTTATGAATTAATATATGTGTGGGAATTGCGTGTCAATGTGTTTGACTGTATGTGTTCATTGGATTCCTATCTGTCTGACCGACTTTTCCATAGTTCAAACTGAGGATGTTTAAATCAGCATCAAAAACAAAATAACAAGAAAACCATTTTGAATGCAGAAACGTTTAGAACCCTGGTTTCATTAAGACAGGATTGCAGTTGAAATATGTTTATAGCCATTCCTCAATCTCAAATAGAAAGGTCAATTTCCCAATTTCTATTTGGCTCTGTTTCTCTGTAGATAACGTTTGAAAGTAGTGCAATAAATCAATGGATCATGGCCGAGGTGTCCAATGGGTTTACCACGGCTGCTGCTGTGATTGGAGAGGGAATAGACAATATGGAGTAGCCTACAAAATTACTTTTCACTGTCAGTGTCTCTTCCACAGAGGGCTACAAAAGCGGGCCTCTGCAAAGAGGTTTTCTGAACTAGTCCACAGTAACTGTTAATTTTGCCAGTTTAGACACAAGGGCTTGCCAATATTTGTCTTTAATTTATCGATTTAATAATCTGCAATACACAGCATAAATTAAAGTCTAATCGTATTTCCCATTGACACTAGCAGGGGAGAGAAACAAATATTGTGACTCATTTTCTCATTTTTCAATTTCTCATTTTTATGTTGTGTGTTTGTGTTGTGTTTGTCAGCGCCAATGTATAAACGGTTCTTTTATCTCGGGCAGATCACCACGCTACACTGAGAACATCACAACACCACATGCAGCACTGCACTGATCCATATTCATCTGCTCTCTGCTAGCCATTCATGTCTCTCTCTCTCTCTCTCTCTCTTTCTATTTCTCTCTCTCTCTCTCTCTCTCTCGTTCTCGCTCTCAAACACATATGCATAGACAAACACACACACGTACACACATTTACATAAACAAGCACACACACGCACACACACACATCCCACTCACACACTGGCACTTGAAATAATTCTGGTACGTGCACACACATACACATACAGTCACGCCGACCCATATATGCAGGTAAAATGGCGTGGCCGTCTACCATCTGTCCAAGGTTAAGCTCCCAGCCGTATGTATATGTTCATGTCGGCTTGACGAGGGCGAACTCGGCCCATCTCCGTGAACCCCACCCTCCCATAATGACGATGCCGTCGTTGTTGTTTTCTTTGTTTTCATTTATGTCCGGGTTCCAAAAGGGGGGGGAGGCTGGTCTCCGATGCCAACAGAGAAGGAGCCCTGGTTCCAGGTGGACCTCAGGGACAGGATGGAGGTGACGGCGGTGGCCACACAGGGGCGCTACGACAGCTCGGACTGGGTCAGCAGCTACATGCTCCTCTACAGCGACACGGGCCGGGCCTGGAAACAGTACCGGCAGGAGGACGGCGTCGGGGTGAGTCCTGTCTTGGTGCGGAGGAGCTTCGATCGCTCAGTGCTGTTAGGCGCTACTACTGCTGCAGCACAGTCTTTTTGGGTCAATAAAGCTGGGTTTCTCTTTCGAGGTGCAGTGCAGACGAAGAGCGAGCATAGCGAGAGGTGTGTACAGTCTTTGGAGGACATGGGAAAATCGGGTCCCAAGAGATGTAATGGTCTCCCAACAAGTGCCTTGCTTTCTTCAATCTAGGTAAAACAAACAGAAAGAAAGATGGACACAAATAAATAAATGTGCTTTGCTATTTGATGGGAGATTGCCTGGAAGACCTGTCCAACAGAAGGAAAGTCTATTGGGGGATGTCAAGAATCAATATTGGATATTCACAATGATAATTGTCTATCCATGCATATCTATCGATAAGGCTATCCATGCATAACTATATGAATAGAGAGGAAAAATATGATAAATGTAACGTGCATTATAGCTAACATCAGAATCATAACCAAAAACCATTCAGACTTTAAAAGCTATGCTCCGGTTATTAAACCCGTATCAATAGAAGAAAATATTCTTCCTTCCTTCATATTTTCACCTTGTTTGATTGAAAGTGAACAAATCCTAGTGCCTCAAACCTTTCATAACACTTTATATTGAGACTGCCAACATCAACTGCACCCATCTCTTTCACAATAGTGCCATGTCACTGTAGTACGTCCACCATTCTTATCTTGGCACAGGCTTGTCACTCAGTGGCAGTTAAACTTTGAATACTCTCAGTACAAAGTGCTGCACTCCATTACTGTCTTTCTACTTCGCTCAGATGCCTTGAGCATCCGTCACGTTCAAGGACGTTGTGTTGCCATGCTGCCCAGATAACCTGCTTCTCTAGCAGATTTGTGTTTTGCGTATTGGTCTCCAGCCTTCTTTAGAGAGAGCAGGGTTTTTAAAATGTGATTCCCATTTTCTGGGAATAGATATGCTTACAGTAATATTTACATATATCCACATACATACATACATACATACATA
>NC_140284.1:7974119-8061619 GCF_964030765.1 Micromesistius poutassou | reverse complement strand
TTGATAATCTTAGATATTTGACGTTAGGGACCATGATGCTTTACTAACAAAAAGGAAATTATGTAGAAATTCCAAACATGCACTCACTGTGTCTCTCGCTCTTCCTCTCTCTGTGTCTCTGGTCTCCCTCTGGTCTCCCTCTGGTCTCCCTCTGGCCTCTTCTCTCTCTCTCTCTCTCTCTCTCTCTCTCTCTCTCTCTCTCTCTCTCTCTCTCTCTCTGTGCAGAGGCTGCCTGGGAACATGAACTCTGAGGCTGTGGTGCAGAACAAGCTCTCCCATTCCATCAGAACACGTTTCCTGCGGCTGCTCCCTCTGGACTGGAACCCCAGTGGCTGGCTGGGCCTCAGAGTGGAGGTGTACGGCTGTGCCTACAGTGAGTCTCCACCGCCCTGACAGCTGCTACAGCACCCACAGTAGTAGGAGCACACACACACACACACACACACACACACGCGCACACGTGCACATACACACGCACACACACACACACACACACACACACACACACACATTCCTCTTGACTCCTTACTCTTTCTGTATTTCTGAAATTAAGATCATTGGAGAGGAGGAGAAGAAATGCTAGGCATGCATTGGATCTCTGTGGGAAAATGATGAAACATTCATAAAACGCTTTTATAAGACAAGCATCAAAACGTCAACCTTGTGAGACCACCTAGATATTGAGGTTTGTGTTCAGTCTGGCCTTTAGTAGTAAGCCATTGATTTCCAAATATGGGCATGGCTTTAGCTAATAAAATACAGCCTGTCAGATTTAATAGCTAGTGACCCTTTTGCTCTTTTGCCCTTTCTGTCTGCAGTTAGAAGTAAAGCAAAAAACATATTCTCCTCTGAGAAAAGCCTTCCTTGACGATTTGATAATCTTTTAACGTTGGCATTCAGTATATTTTGGATAAAACCGCTTTGATTGCTCCATAGATAGCTACACTTTTGGCAGTCTGTGGCATTGCTCGTTCATTGGAACAGGGACTCCCTCCCCGAAGCGCTGATTGGACATATCATTTGTACATTTTTGGAAATCTTTTCAACTGAACTTTCAACCGACAGTTTTAACAACACTTATTCATTCCTATTAGTTTATTGCACTGCATGCAGATCCAAATAGAACATATGGACAGGCAGCTGCCATTTAGTTTTTATGATTAAAGTTGCTAATTTTGGCATAACATCCATATTTTCTACGAACACTTTGTTGCCTGGACAGAATAGTTTTTTTTTGTGTTAGAAATAAAAGATACATATATGGGTCCAAGAATCAAATCATGTGTTGCAGATAGAATGGATAAATGTAGGGATATGGGGAGGGCATTATGATTAAGACATGATTTAATGCTCATATCAACCATAATAAGTAAATCTGATGATCAGCACATCTCATATTTAATCAGTCATGTCAATCCAGTGTTTCATTGGGCGTCGTTAAGCTGCCACATGTTTTCTCACAGGCTTATGCATTCCAGCACATCGTTATCATGCTATGATTATGACTATTAAAGACGTGATATGAGAATAACAAGGATATCAGGGGTGACGGACATTTTGTGGGTTTTGGATGGGATGGGGGTTTGGCAGGGGGCGGTGCTTCGGAGAATGCGTGATGTATACAGAGGTGGGGCTTATGAGGAGGCGGGGCTTGTGAGGTGGCACACACACACACACACACACAAACAGCTTTTGCAGAGTTGCGAGGCAGCAAACTGCTGTTGTAGCTGATACAAAATAAAAATAACAGAAGCGAGGGATTAGGGGGCAGTGTGGTGGGGAGGGGGGAAGGGAGGGGGGTGTGACGGCGACTCCTCTGCCACACGTAGCACGGTGCCCCTGAACGGGGATGAGCCAGTGAATTACTGCCCTGTGAAAGACAGTTCTAATTATCCCTGAGTGAGCAGTTTTATAATGCCCCAGCCGTTCCGCAGCGCAGTTCCCCGTCGTATTAATGTTGGATGACCGTGCTCGCGCCACGGTTATGAATGCTGCATGACACGCAGCCCGCCTCCTATGTTCCGCCCTAATGCAAAAAGAAAACTCGTGGTAGCTTTCGGCAGCTAACAAAGACAGCTGTGAAGGGGAGCGACTGCACCTATGCATTACCGTTGTGTGTGTGTCAAGGATGATGAAGGTGCACTGTGAAGATGTGAATGGCATCTTCACTGTTTTAAACCATGATTTAAAAAATGCACATGTTCTAGTCTGGCTGTTGATGTAATAGTCTGCAGCTGGGGCTCATACGTTAATTGATCCACACCCATTGTGGTGCTCCTTAAAATGGCCAGAGTTCTACACTGGAGGGACACTTCAGTTGTGCAAGCGAAATGACTGTTCATGTGGTGCTGTTTGTTTTAAGTAAAACATTTTTCTACCAACAACATTGTGCATCAAGGAAACTATTTTTCACATGCACTTACACGTGTGGGGTTGTTCTGTAAAGGAGATTCTCTTTTCCGATGAGAACTCCCTCAGGGATGATGATGATGACGATGATGATGATGGTTGAGATTTGCGAGGCTTTGTAAATAATTAACAGGCATGCCTATAAGCCGTGCATGTTCAATGAAATATTGAGAGGTGGGATATACTTTGTGTTACTGTGAGCATTAAATCATAGCAAATTATATTTATCTGTAGTTATAACATAGAATCTGAGAACTTGTTTCCATTAGGGAAATTAAAGTGTTTATACATTTCACTTAACATCACACACACATCGGACACCATATCATTATATGCCATATAATTATATTCTTGACTTCTGGCAAGTGAAAGCATAGGTGTGTATTTTATACCTGCAGAGCGGTCATTTTTACACGAAAAGGGAAACAAATCAAGAAAGGGAAACAAATGCCGTGAATGTCGTTGATGTGATGTGAATGACGGAAATATAAAGCTGAATTTCGTTTGAATTGATTTGTGAAAATATTATGAATAAAAGTGCAACAGCGCTCGTAATGGACGGTTTTATCTTGGTGCATGTGTTTAGTCGTGTTCACTGTGTAATGGACGGGTTCGGTTTTTTAACGAAAGGGTTGGGGCTAGTTATTTGAGCCTTTTTTTTTCATCTCGCCTCTCCATTGAAGAAGCTCACCCGCACTACTCACACTCCTGTTGAGACCTCAATCAAATGAAACACTCATGTCTTTGCCAGCATTTCCCCTGTCAAAGCACTGATGGGGTTATTTCTTTGCACTGTTTTTCTATTGAGAACGGAACACTTCTGAGAGCAAGGGGTGCCTTCAATAGGCCGCATTCACTCCTGTTGATGAAAACAATAATAAACGCATGGAAAGAAATATGAAACACAACTCAAGTCCCATATAGAAGGTTTCAAGTACAATCCCATCGCCGCCTGTACAGATGTGAAGCACTGCTTCAGCCCGGCTTTCAACAGATGGGATGTGATATATATATATATTTATAAAACGGGTGGCTTAAATCAAGCGATCTGATTGGTTCCCAACTGTTGTATATTGAGCGTATACACACAGCTATGACGCCCGTTCAGTTTACAGAGTTCAGTATCACTCCGCGCCTAACTTGAACTGTTGTTTATTTATATATAAAAGCAATAGCATAGTTCACTTAAGCCTAAAAATATTTTGATTGATGAAGAGGGTGGAAATGATGTAAAGCAATAGGCACATGGTGAGGACGCTACAGTGTGTTGCATAGCAACCGCCACTCACTTTGCAGGCAGCCAGGAGGGACTACTTTTTTGTATTCGTTAAAAAAAAAGCTTTTCCGACTTTCTCGTTTTTTCAAAATTGAGAGTGTCTATGACTTTCATTTCGCCATACTTACGTAACCGTTTGATTTAAGCAATAGATCACTTCAGTCAGTGAAATGTTCTCATTATACCACAGTTAAGGGGGTCGCCGTCCCTTCGCTGCGCGTCGGGACGGACAACGCCCCTTAACTGTGGTATAATGAGCACATTCCACACATTCCGCCTGTCGTGATCTATTGCTTAAATATTTTTTAATAAACACTGCATCAGCAGCTCCGGACACAAGAGGCGACATTTCTCCCAAGCGTCTTCATTTCATTCGATTTGGTTAACATTTCCTCATGGGTTTCCGTTGCAGAATCGTACGTGGCGGACTTTGACGGCCGCAGCTCCCTGCTCTACCGGTTCAACCAGAAGTCCATGTCCACGGTGAAGGACGTGGTCTCCCTGCGCTTCAAGAGCCGGCAGGCCGAGGGGGTGCTGCTGCACGGGGAGGGCCAGAGGGGAGACTACATCACCCTGGAGCTCCACCGCGGGCGGCTGGCGCTCTACCTCAACCTGGACGAGAGGGGTGAGGGCTGGGGAGGGGGCGGGCACCCTGGGAGGGCTGAGGGCGGAGTCGGGGGGGGTGGTGAAGTGGGGAAGGTAGTATTGAGCGCCCTGTTTTGTAACTGATGTTACCATCTAGGGGTTGGTGTTTGTGTGTGTGTGTGTGTGTGTGTGTGATTCCATCTGTGCGGTGTGAGTGTGTCTTTCATTCTTTGCCTTTCCAATTACCTCAGCACCTGAGCTCCAATGACTCTGTGGCCTCAGCCATTTAAAGGTTCACTCTGGGGGGATCTGAACACGGTGCAACAAAAAAAAAAAAAAAGCGAAACTCTTAACGACACCACCAGCTCTGCCCCGGTTCTCCTTTATTTATGCCCCGTTTCTCTTCGTCGCGTTGCGGCCGCGTTCCAGACGACACGAGGCTGAGATCCAGCGGTGGGCGCGTGGCAGTCACTCTGGGCAGCCTCCTGGACGACCAGCACTGGCACTCGGTCCTCATTGAGCGCTTCAACAAGCAGGTCAACCTCACAGTGGACTCCCACACACAGCACTTCCGCACCAAGGGAGAAGGGGACTCCCTGGAGGTGGACTATGAGGTATGTTTCCCATGCAAACACACATCACACCTTCCGACCTGTGGACGGGTATTTTTAGATGCATTTTTAATTCGGATGCAGCTAAGCGTGTGCCGAGCGATAACAGCATCAACATCGACGAGGATGCAACCTTTATGCTCCTATACCGTTACCACACGCCCTGCGCACGTATCAGGTTGATTTCCAAATGTGTCGGGGCAGCACTTTTTTGTTGCTGGAATTAGATGTCAATAGAATTATACTGAGTTAAGTACATGCCTGGATTGTTAATCACAATTTGTAACTTCAATGCAAACAGATGAAAAAATCTAAATGAAATAACAATAATTCTGATTATTTTACAGAACAATATTGCTTATTTTTCATAAATGTGTCTTAGGACAGCTGAACAACCACTAGAAGCCGCCATTAAAAGGCATGGCTAACGCCAGATCCCTCATTTCTTTCCAAGTTAAGTTTTGGGGGTATCCCCCTTCCCGGCAAGCCTGGCACCTTCATCAGGAAGAACTTCCACGGCTGCATTGAGAACCTGTACTACAACGGGATCAACATCATCGACCTGGCCAAGAGACGCAAGCCCCAGATATACAGCGTGGTGAGAGCCTGTTCCCATCCACCAACATGCTGCCTTCCCGTCCAATGCACTTCTAATGTCATCCATTATGCAGGCACTTCTTCATTAAAGCAGCGGAGTGGGCGAAACAATATTTTTCTTCTTCTCTCCGCCGAATGTCACCTTTATTTACCCCGTGGTCAGCCTTACTGTGAGTGTTAGCGCCAGGTGCTACTTATCCAGCGGTACCTTGCTACCGCAACACAATGAAACATATTTAGAGGTGGTAGGTCACGCAGAGTACGCCGGAGGGAAGCAGATATAAACACTGTCGGAACAAGCAAATATACACACACACAAAAACGAACCGCAAAAGTCCCCAGCAGGGGTTCAATCCAAGGTCCTCCTTTAGTTGTCGGGCATCGGAGCTAACTATCGAGACACTGCCTCATTCTGGACTTCCTCCCTAGCTAAATCAACGAAGAGACAACGAAGAGACAACGAAGAGTGCGCGATCACGGCTAACAACGCTAATGATCCATTACATGCAGGGGGGGGGGGTGGGGTCAGTGGAGGAGAGGGGGGCTCGTGGCGGAGGAGGGGGTGGGGGGGGCTGCAAAGGAAGGGCATGGAGAAGGTCGAGGGAGGGAGGGGTGGGGTGGATGGGGCGGTGGATCTTTAGGTGTAAAGCACACAAGAGGGACAAAGAGATGGAAAGTGGAATTGCCTTTGGTCCCACTTTAGAACGAGGGCGAGGCCTGGTTGTGCGCTGTGTTGGGACGGAATTGGGGGGGCTGGGGGAGTGTATCCACTGATCCGTGCCAGCGTAAGTTATTATTACCTCCCACCTCTAGCCCGGAGGTGACTTGCATTATTGAAGTTAGCCCACCGCCCCCCAGCCCCCAACTCTCCCCCTCTCCTCCCTCCTTCACACACACACACACACACACACACACACACACACACACACACACACACACACACACACACACACACACACACACACACACACACACACACACACACACACACACACACACACACACACACACACACACACACACACACACACACGCGCGCGCGCGCGCGCGCGCGCACACACACACACACACACACACACACACACGTTCCATCCACTTTCACACCTCACACCGTCCTGGCTTGATGTGAACCCGGGTGAACCCCTTTGAACGCAGCTGGATGCCGCGCGCGTGGAGCCGTGCACGTGGAGCCGCGCACGTGGAGCCGCTCACGGTGGTCGCGTGGGAGCGGCGACGAGCTGAATCGCGCCTGGTCCACTTTGATACCATCTGACACCTAATGTATTCCGACTGAACGTGGTGTCTGCTTGCCAGCCTTTCCTCCGATTGGCCCTGAGCGTTTCCCGTGAGGAACCGCAGATGGTCGGACCCTGAAACGGGCGCCCTCCTCTTCTTGCCTCCTCCCCGGGTCTGAGGGGATCGATGGCGGCCATGCGCAGTACGCCACCGCTGGCGTGACCTTTTCGCCACCGCCTGCCAAAAGTTCTCTTCTGTTCTCTTCCTGCTGTCCCCGGGCGTTCCCGTTGCGTATGGTGGTGACATTTAACCCACTTCCCTGCAGTGTCACCGTTCCCTGCTTGAAGTTTCATAATTTTCCCTCTCTTCCTGCATAATCTTCTTCAAATCTCGATCAGGGCCGCTGGAAAATAAGAACAATCGGATATGTATACCTCTATTATTATCCGCATGGCTGACTTGGATTATTTTCATTACTCTGAAAATGTTCGTATTTTCACAATGCCAAATGGTACTGCTTCAACTCACACTGAAGTTGGAGACGCAGTGAACCGGTCTTGGTTTTTCCAGATATTGTCTGTCTATTGCCGAGAGAGACAATGCAATAATTGTGCGCGTGTGTGACTGCCTGTCTGTCTGGCCGTCCGGATCAGCCATTTAATGAAGCAAGAACCGGGAGGGATTTGCAGCTACTTTGGAGGAATCAAATATGTATTCACGTCTGTTTAATTAAACAGTATTGCAAATAGAGTTGATCTCGACTCCGGGGATGGCAAGGTGACACTGCACTCTGTCTCGCTCTGGTCTCCAGGGCAACGTGACCTTCTCCTGCTCTGAGCCCCAGCAGGCTGCCGCCACCTTCCTGAGCTCCAGCACCAGTTTCCTGTCGCTCCCGGGAACGGCGGCGGCGGCCGTTGCGGGCGGTGCGGGGGGAGCATTCTCGCTGCGCTTCCAGTTCCGGACGTGGAACGCGGACGGGCTGCTGCTCTCGGTCCGTCTGGCCCCGGAGCCCCAGAGAGTGGAACTGCAGATCAGCGGCAGCCGGCTGCGTCTCACCCTCCACACCTCTGCCCAGCAGAAGTCCCAGGTCTCTACTGGTGAGGGGCGCCAGGCCACCCACACACACACTCACAGACTTGTGATTGCTAAAACCAGGCCACTGTAGCTTCAAATGAAATAGCCAAATATAGACGACACTGTGTTATTCCTATGCAAAAGTGGGTGTCACTTCGGCGGTGACATTCGCGATTTTGCATGAAAAAAACTAAACATATATTTGATGGAATAATGTGAGCTTGCAAGGCATATCTTTTTGTTGCACCACTAAGAAAGGGAAATTGTGTAATTTGTTTGTAAGGATCCTGGGGAAAAGATTTAGCTTAGGTCTAAATATCTTGCTTGGCATGCAATACTCGAAATACTACTGAATCCCATCCATCAAACCTAGTTCTGAATCTAGGTCTGCTCAGCAGTGGAAACCCACGGCAGAGTTTTCTATGTTAACTGTGTGTGTGTGTGTGTGCACATGCATGGGTGTGCTTACATGTGCATGTGTGTTTGTGTGCGTTTTTCTGTGGGCAGGTGTGTGCGCGTATGTATGTGTGTGAGTGTGTGTGAATATGTCTGCGTGTGTGTGTGTGTATTTTTGTGTGTGTGTGGGTGTGAGCGCATGCATGTGTCTAAGTATGTCCTCTGGCCAAAAGCGGATTTAGTGTCGATTTTAGGATCCCGTTTGCCAACATGGGCTCCAGTTTCTCTTACAGAATCAAAATGTTTTGATCCATACTGGCACTTCATGTGGTTGTCAAGTTTGCGTTCATGAAATATTAGTAATTAACTGTATTTATTGAAGGTGTCTCACTATAAAGTCATTGTGATTATATTATTCATAATGACTTGTTTATTTAGGGTACATCCAGTAATGTGCATTTTCATTCAGTGTTTCTTAAATAACAGCACAATTAACAGATCTGATATTTTTAAATCGACTATATAACACCATACGTAGACGCAAATAGTCTTCATATTTACACATATATATATATACGTGAAGTGTATATCACTGCAGAGGTTTCATATCTCTTTCGTATAGTGAATGTATGCCTTAAGTACAAAAGACAGTTCCAGAACAAATAACCTACTGTGTGTAAGTGCACACCACCGGTGCTAGTTAGGAAGTGGAATGTATACTACAGCAAAGACCATAGTTGTGCCAGTGTTGCCACCATCTTGCTGTCACGTACCACTGCAAACTTTTGGCTGATATGTAGTGAGAGCTTGGTTTTCTATCTCTCTCTCTCTCTCTCTCTCTCTGTCTCTCTCTCTCTCTCTGTCTCTCTCTCTCTCTCTGCTGAAAATTGCCTTCTAGTAAAGCCTTTTCTATTTGTTGTCTTTAAAACCTGTGCATTGCTCCCAGAACTCAATGTCACACTGTCTGAGAGCAATCACTTGGATGGTATGCCTCTCCACAATCAATTCTCTCTCTAGTCCGTGGGTTATTCTCCAGATGTGAGGGTCAGCCCAATCTGATTTCATGTAATATACTTTTGAAGATTATGATAAAACTCAGGGGAAGGATTGATGTTCATTAGACATTTATCTTTAACTTTTAATAGTTTAACACAAAGGATGGTGACGGATTGGGTCGACAGCAGAATTGTAATAAATACTTTATGGCAGGAAGAAGAAGACGGTGAAATAGTTACATTGTGCGCGTTAGAGTCCTCAATGGAACAGCGATCATCGATGCAGTTGAACTGTCGGCTTAGAACTCCCATTCCCTTCCCTCCACCCCCTCCATCCCCTAGCCCCACCGTCCCAAGGAGAGATGGGCTTGGTTTGGTTTAGTTTTGGTCCATTTTTTTCGCAAACAGCACAAATGATGAATAATGCATAAGAATGGATTGAGTCACTCACGGCTGTTTCTTCGGCCTTGCTGGGGGGGAGAGCAGCTCTTCTCTGGGCATCAACGTCTGTGAGCCCCTGCGGGGCCGATCACTTCCTGCAACAACGGCCAGATGTGATCAAGTACAAGCAGAGGTCACCCTCCATCTGTTGCACATTCCGGCGCTTTTGTTTTATTTATTTCTTTTCCCAGAGATGTGTGTTAACACCAGGTGCACCATTTTTTCATTTTTTTGTTCCTTTTCTTTTTTTTCCTTTCGTTTGTTCCAGACAATAAATGTGTGTAATCCGCCGGTTGGTTTAATTGTAATTGAATTTAAATTTGGAGAGTGCCCCGCACCTCTCTCGGTCTCCCTCACCTCTCTAGCAGATGGTAAGAGCTGAGAGGATTTGCAAAGGCGACTCACAGAGAGGAACAACCCAGACGACCTTGAATGTCGGGCCTTGCGTTTCCCTAAAAACAAAAGCAACATGAATTGAAAACAAATGTAATAAAAAAACGTGTTTGTGAGTTTGGTGCCACGTATCCCTTTGGGAGGGTGGAACAAACAGCATTTAAAAGCGCTGCAAGGAAATGCCGAGTACGGTTTGACCAAGAAAAATGTCCCTTTCTCTTTCCCAGTTACAGTTGACATGCCATGCGTAACATTTCAAGTAGAAGTAGATCTTACCCAATGATGAAAAGCTGGAATATAGCACAAGCACAACACCATTTTGTGGAAATGGAACAAAACAGTCAAAATCAATGCTTATGAATTGTTCAAGGCCTACGAGGGAAGACTGTTCAAACTCTCAAACTGTCTCCAGGGCACAGGGTGAACGATGGATTGTGGCACTCGGTAACCCTGGACACACAGAACCACCAGATCAGCCTGATACTGGACAATGAGCCGGCGTCCACCGTGGAACTAAGAGCGCGCCTGGACGCCGTGGACCATGTTTATTTTGGAGGTGAGTCTCTTTTGGGAGTTTTGTCACCACTTGCTAGGTTTTGATGTGCTTTAAAGTTGTTTTTCACAAAGCGGTATTGTATCACATCCTCCATCCTCCATATGTAGACAATAATATAAAGTACAGAATACTTTATATTTCAGAACACACCCGCTAGCCTGACATCCCCTTACCATATTAGTATGGATCCTAAGTTCATTTTCGATTTCCTAGGGGCGTTATCAACGGGAGCAGACCAAGATGCCTCTGAATGCAATTGGATAGAAATACAACCAACCATTTCAAATGCCATTCAGGAGTACAGCAACACATATATCTCATCAACAAAAGCTTTAAGTGTAGTGGTTTGTTCTTCTTTTAGAGGAACTATACCATCCAGTTTGTTTAATACTGTCACAACAGCGGATTCAACGGACCGTTCTACATCAGTGGCCGCCATCTTGGTTGTTTACAATAATACTAAACAGAGCTCCTCTGTTCGGTCATTGTATCAAATAATACGATATTTGATACGAATACTCAAACCTCATTTTATATAAATGGTTGTGATTGGCCGACCTGGGCCAGGTCGGCTGGAAATCTGTCTGAATGGTTTGGGCTGGTATATTAGCATTTGTTGCGAGGGAAATATAAATTGAACTATAGAACTATAATGATGTGTGAATAACACACTTGATAAAAATCCTTAAATGATTTGTTGAAAAACATAATTGAAATATTTGGAGCCAAATGATAGTGGAAATGTTCTACGTGAAAGCCGACAACAAAACTCTTTCCATTCAGTTATTTATTCCTCTATTTTTAAATCCAAAGTGCTGCTAAGCAAAGATTTACTTATTATCGGTACAGAACTTCAGCTTCCAGTGCCTTGCCTTGTAAATCTCAAATCTTCTGGTGGTGGCATTTTGCTAAGCCTCTCTTAAAGCCTTCAACTTGCATAATACAGTCGTGTTGGTTTTGATGTTGCTGCCTCTCTTTTCACCAGCACTATATCCCCCGCACAGATGTTGAAATCGCCACACGACTGTCACTCCAATAAATATAGCCATTCCATTTTATCAGTAAAATAGCAGTTGTGTCAACGGGTTTGCATGCTGTTCGCCAGCGGACAACAGCAAAACACAATCTCCCCTTATAACTTTACCATATTTTCCAAGCCCCTATTTTTTCTTTGTTCAAAGTAATTCAGTTGAAGTTTTTATGACAGCTGCCGGATTACATGAAAATCCTACCGCTGTGTTTCATTAGGTTGCCCTTCGTCAACAAGCACCTCTTACTGTGAGAACCCTACCACGGCGTTTCAGGGCTGCATGCGGCTTATATTTATCAACGGCCAGCCCACCAGCCTCCACGACGTCCAGCATGGCATCCTGGGGAACTACAACGGGCTTCGCTTTGACATGTGCGCCATTCATGACAGGTATGACAATTTGATAAGGTTCGGGAACTTAAGAAATGCTTGGTATCCAGCGGGACAGTTCTTTTTGGTGCCGGGTTGTAATGATCAAAAGTTCACAGGTGACTTTCTGCAAGGCTTTGGTTATGTGAGCGACGGCTGAGTCCTGTCCTGTCTCCTTGTCCTGTTCTTTTGTTCTTCAAGGGGACAGAAATACAGCAAAAGACTGTGAAGGATGGTCTGTTTTTTTTCACCGTTTACCAACAACTGCTAGTGTTAACATGTGACACTGAGAATGGTGACCTCCTCACTGAGCGATGCTGAGCAGATGCTAATTACCAGAAAACCCTTTCATTTTCTCTATGTGTTCATGTGTTTGTGGCTTTGTCTCTTTGTATGTGTGTGTGTGTGTGTGTGTGTGTGTGTGTGTGTGTGTGTGTGTGTGTGTCTGTGGGTGGTTCTATGAGTGTGTCCATGAGTGTGTGTGCGTGTGTGTCTATCTGGATTTGTGTGTGTGTGTGTGTGTGTGTGTGTGTGTTTGTGTGTTCTGGCTTTTTCTATCAATGTGTGTTTGTGTGTGTGTGTGTGTGTGTGAGTTCGCATGTAACACATGTAACAACCTCCAAATTCTCTCTGTCTGCCATTTTATGCAGGTGTTAGTGTCGGGCATGTGCAATGCTCATTAGCTAAATCTAGGCTGTGTTCCTCGGCTGTTCCTTCATTTTTCTTCCTTTTCCCTCACCTTCAAAAGTCTGAAACCACCCGTTTCTTTGCAAGGGAGGGGCGAGGCTGGCGCGGGCCAGAAACTGCCTTACCCAGTCACTGGAGATAATAGCTTTTTGCTCCACTGCTCTTTCTACTGCGTTAGTGCTAAAGCTTCATTGTCCCCTTTATTATAGAGGGGAGAACTCAGCATGCCGGGTGGCATAATTTCAGCAGTTAACAAAGGCCCCTTCCATGTCTAAAGAAAAGGAAATGCGCAGAAATTATTAAATCTACACCTGAGACTGCCAGGTGGTTGAATGGCACAGCAGCATTTAACAGCGGAATGGAAGTCGTCCTGTGTTGATAAATGAAGGCTAACATAAGAAATCCTAAGGCAAAGTAATGTATACATACATACAATACATACATAAATACAACAATGGAACTGAACTCTATCATTTATGGAGGCTTGAATAGAAAGTCAGACTGCAATTTCAGAATTGTGCATACTGTGCAAACAGCTCAAGAGAGGGGGAGGCATTTTAATTTGAATGATTGTTTGTCCTCACTTGGTGGAAAAGAATCCTTTTCTCTCACCTCTCAAGGTTGGCATATTATCTAACATTTACCCCACTTATTAGTGAAATTGAAAAAGGGGTTGCCAAACAACTGTATGTTTGATGGGCTCTCCACCGTCACCTCCAATTCTATCTTTGCTGCTAATTATATCAATCTAAACGCGTGTGTCTAAATACTCGTATCAATATTCTATTAGCATACATTAGCAGGCGATGCAGGATGTTATGTCGGAGTGTAAACATTTGCTTTCCTTCTACCTCTGTCCCATGTGTGTGATTACAATTCGCTAGGGGCCTGTATATTCCACCATTAAACAGGGAGCATTGTTATTTTTCTGGAACGATTCATATGGGATTCAAGGGTGCCAAACGACATTGTGTTTAAAGACCCATGTCCTTCACGATACTATGTCATATTGAATTTTGCAATACAAATATACTAACCAATTTTTAATCCAACCTTTATCTTTTATTGGGCATTTTTGAATGTACTCCAATGTATCGAATGTCCAATAGTTGAGTGATTATTTATTTTTCATTTTCTGCCAGATGTCTGCCGAACCTCTGCGAGCACGGGGGCCAGTGCTCCCAGACCTGGAGCTCTTTCCACTGCGACTGCTCGGGAACTGGGTACTCGGGGGCCAGCTGCCACAACTGTACGTTAGACACCCTTTGGCATTTCTTTGTCTAACAAACACCCAGATATATATATATATAGAGCGAGAGATGGGAAAATATATATTTTTGATGGCTCTGTGCCATTGAGGGGCATCCCCTGGAGGAATTGAAATGTCTTATCTTTGCCAAACAAACAATCCTCCAATATAAAGGCAAAACAAATGCCTTTTTATCGAGCACATGGTTGTTTTAATTGGGTTTCCATCTGACGTTGCGCTATTCGTCTATGGTTAGACCAGGGTTTCTCAATGGGGGCGGCAGCGCCCCCTGGGGGGGCGTTTGTAGAACCTAGGGGGGCACTGGAACGAACACGGGGGCGTCACAACTTCGCTTGTGTAGTGGTCATTATTTTGAACTTTTTAAACTTTCATGGTTTTCAAATATTTTCGGTGCAAAAATAGGATAACTGAAATCTTCATATGGGTTTCTAACCCCTCTATCGTCTCATCTACTTTTTACTTAATGCTCAGTACCGTCATGATCGCCATAGTAAGGCCGATAAACAAATCCACCTCATCGTAGTAGCGTGGTGCTTTCCGAAACTATTTTGCCCTCCCCTGACTTCCACTGGTTGGTTTGCGGGACATGCAAAGCAAGCGGTGGATGGGGCATTACACTAAGCAACATGAATCTCATCCATATTACATAGTAAGGCAACACAAGATGTGAATAAAGCTAACTCAGCTTAGCATGCTAAGTGTAAATAATAGAACGTGCGCATTACATGTAGACCACTGCAACGTCGCTCATTACATCTGCAAACCGATAAACACTTTCATAAGGTACGCACACCAACCGGCACATACTCATTTAACACTGATGTTACAGGCGCTTAACTTGTATAGTAACAAACTACTTTAATTACTATTTGGCCGCAAACTTAAACGTGCTACTCGCCAACTCAGAACGAAGCGGATAAAGGCTGCAGCGTTGCTAGGCAACGTCACATAAACAAAGGGAGTCTTTTTTTAAACAAAATTAACAATAATAATGGAGGGGGGGGGGGCGCCAGAGGATCAGGGTAAGGTATGGGGGGCGTTTGCTCAAAAAAGGTTGAGAAACACTGGGTTAGACAATGGTACAGGATAAACATGTGTTAAACCAACTTTACTTGGTTTGCACTGCTTCTGGCAGCCATTTGTCATTGACATGTCAGCGATTCTTGATTATAATCGCTTGTACCCGCAATAATATTTCACATACTATATCACGGATGCATACATAAAGCTATCGAAAAGAAGACTCCTAAAATACAGAGTTTCACTTCAATAGCTCAAACGTAGCAGCTGGCGGGATGTCATGCTGCTTCCGTCGAGCCGTGAAAATGAGATTGAGTGGAAAATATCCATCCATCACCAGCCTAATTCCAAGGCGCAGGGAGGAAAGGAACACAGTTATCTCTGCACGCCGGTTCTAGGTTATACCTGAGCCCAGCCAGGCGGAGAGAGGAGTCGCGCAGGCAGTTCAACGTGGAACGCGAAGGAGTTAATCTGTGCCGGGGGGGGGGATGTTAGACGCCTCTGGGACTCGTGAATCTGCCTCCTGAATGTAGTCAAGAAATGCCCTTTCTCCACATAATCGAGTCCTTGTCGTCGTTGTTGTGTTCCCTATTTATTTATGTTTTCTACGTGCACTGCTGATTTACTATTAGGAACGTTGCAGCGGTATCCAACCAACCCCCACACACCCCCAAACCCCCTCTCCCCTCCCCTCACACCCAGCCCACAACCCTCCTTTGGGATGTAACCTTTCTTCTTCTTTCATTTTTTCTTTATTTTTTCTTTGTCTGTTATTTACCACCACTCTGAGCTATCGCGCTCTGTGAGCCGGCGTTTGTGTGCACGAAATGCGCAATGAAAAACTAATTTGCCCTGCCTTGCCACCAGCCCTCTACGAGTCTTCCTGCGAGGCCTACAAACTGACAGGCAGCTCCTCGGGCTACTACTCCATTGATCCAGATGGCAGCGGACCCCTGGGGCCCGCGCGGGTCTACTGCAACATGACGGGTGAGCTCACCACATTCCCCCTCTGTCCAATAGGGCTTGTGCATCGTGACGGCATTTCAGAAGTGTGGGAGCATAAGAATGATATTGGTTGCATTGGTGTTTTGATCATTGTTTATTAATTAATCGTTCATGGTTTTTCATTATGGGGTGACCTTGTTGCGTTTGATTCTCATGCCAGAAATGGCAGAATAAAGTTCTGATTGGCCTAGGTGACGGTACATTTACGAATATTTATGATTTACATTACTACCACCCTCTAGAGTCATGACAGAAAAAGATCCCATGATGCATTGTGAGATGCATTGTTTACAAGCCCTATAACGCTGCGCCCCCCCCCCCAGACTCAGCGGGAGCTAATCAAGAGTAATGGGCGGTGTGTTATTGTGCGGGTTGTATGATACGCGTTCCTGGCTAATCCAACATGCAGCCGTGATCGATGCGGGGCAGATCTCCACGCCTGCTCCTCGGCTCTGTGTTCATCAGCGGGGGGGCTGAGTGTAATCCCTCCACCTAGTCCTAGCTCCTTCACACGTGCAGGGAAGGCTGCGTGTTTGTTGTGTGTGTATGGTAATCCTCTGGTCGGGATGGGTTGTCATGGCGCTGACGCTCCTAGATGACAGGTCGGGCAAACCCGGGCGGCAGAGACCTGGTGTCTCACAGTCGGCTGGAGTGATGGGTCTCCAGTGGGCCTCTGCTGTTCTGTCCTCATCCATATTCTAGTATCTTCACACACACATGCACGCACGTGCCTGCGCGCACGCACGCATGCATGCACGCATGCATGCACGCACACACACACACGCACACACACAGGTGTACGCACACACACACACACATACATACAGTTGCACACACAGACTCACACACAACGAACACACACACACACACACACACACACACACACACACACACACACAAACACACATGTGAACACACACCTACACCCAGGTGTGCACACACACACTAACACACACATAGCACACACACAAACACACACTCTACCACCAAGAATAATAATTTTCCTGACACCATGTAACTTTTAAAGCACGTTAAGGCTCGGCAAAGCAGTTTGTGATTATCGGTGTGTGAATAGTCACTCCTATGGCAAGGCAACGCAGTGCAGAATCTCTCTCTCATTCTGTCAGAGCCAGCTTACTCAGACACAGATTCAGAAGGAATGAATATCTATTGATACCCAGCAGGGAGGGACAGACGAGGCATACGCACACAGAAGGTCTGTGCCATGGCTGTGACAGACACTCTGAAATAGATGTTCACACTTTGTCCAGTCGAAGAAGTGCTTTGTTCGGTTACATTATTTCTTCTTTCTTGCTTAACCCCTTGTCTGGATATCCTGTGGTGAGCAAAAGTCTGAAGTGATAGTCTTAAGGTCAATCTTTTTAGGCAATAGTTATTTTTAGGCAATAATTCAGTTCTTAGGACAAGGCACGCCTCATCTATCTTGGCGAGAACATAAAATACAATATGTGTGTGTGTGTGTGTGTTTGTTAATCTGTGTGTTTAGAGGACAAGGTGTGGACGGTGCTGGACCACAGCAGCAGTGCTCCAGTGAGGGTGCAGGGCTCCTCCCCCCAGAAGCCCTACATCATGAGCTTCAACTACAGCGCCTCACCGGAGCAGCTGCGCGCCATAGTAACGGGCTCCGAGCAGTGTCAACAGGAAGTGGTGTACCGCTGCAGGAAGTCCCGTCTCTTCAACGCATGGGGTCAGTTCAGGCAATTTTCCATCCAAATTGCTTCCCTCTCAAGCTGTGTCTAAGTGTGTGTGTGTGTGTGTGTGTGTGTGTGTGTGTGTGTGTGTGGATGTGTGGGTGTGTGGGTGGGGATGTGGATTTGAGCGTGTCAGTTGTGAGCACATTTGCACACCTCACTATGCAGAAAAAAATATTTTATGACCATTTATTATACATTGTTTGTCTATTGTTCAACTGTTATTCATACCCCCTGTTGAGTGTGTTCTATTAAAAACAGTGTGTGTGTGTGTGTGTGTGTGTGTGTGTGTGTGTGTGTGTGTGTGTGTGTGTGTGTGTGTGTGTGTGTGTGTGTGTGTGTGTGTGTGTGTGTGTGTGTGTAGTAGCATGGGGAGCTGAATAATGTATCATCCAGCTCTGCATATCTATGCATGCACATCCACTCATACACCCAAAAACACACACATATGCATGCACGCACACACATATGTACATATGAACACACGCACACACGCATGCACACATGCACACACACACACACACACACACACACACACACACACAATCTCTATGATGCCTTGGGAGGCCATACTATAAGCTCATCATTTATTAAAAATTGATGTGGGCATAACTCTATAAGATGACAGCATGTCATGGATAATAAACAACTTTATTGGGCTTTAAAAGCAGGATCATTAATGGAAGAAATTGGGCCTATTTTCAACCCCGCCAGATACAAACCAAAACATAATTGCTTTCATTCTTTACTTGGATGCTTCAGTTATTGCCACCGGATCAGTATTGTTTTCTTTTATTTTTTTCTATTTTTACACAATGTGCAGTAATTGGACTAGCATGACAGCAGATACTCCATGGGTAGCTGTGTTGAGATGCCAGTCTGGACTCACGCACATAAACACATGCACACCGACACGCACACACTCACAGTCACACACAAAGGAACACTCAAAGTCTCCCACAAACACACACACATACACACACAGAAAACCCTCAAAGTCTCCCACGAAGACACACACGCACACACACACACACACACACAGATACACACACACACACACACACACACACACACACACACACACACACACAGGAACACTCACAGTGTCTCTAACACGCATACACACTAACATGCGCACCCACGCACACAAGAACACACAAGAATCCCCGCAATCATAGAGTTTCCATGCTCATTTGGGACCGTCCACACTGTGATTGTGAATGGTTTGGAAAACAAGACGTCAAACATGCGCCTTTGTCCCAATGGTGATCAAGTGATTTCTCTGAATAACAACACGTTCACCAAGGTCCCGTTGTCTTATCATGAAATCACGGTCACCTCCGAAATGAGGAACCCCATTCGCAGGGGAACAAGTCTGTTCCCTCTTCAATCGCCTGCCAGTCCACCATTTAAACCCCGTGTGTTCTCAGCATTCTCTTGCCTGTCTGTCCGACAGCTCTCCCAAGCCTGTGCTGCGATGCTGCTAAATTAATAAGAAGGCCCTTTTTTCCCCAGACACCTCAATCTGTAATCACCATCTCTCTCGCAAACTAACCCGGACATTAATGAGGAGTTTTTATTTGTATTGTTTTCCTATACTTTTTCAAAGCCTTCTCATTAAAAGCTGTTGATTAGCGTAGCACTATGACTATCGGAGCACTTTTGCATAGCGTATCAACTGTCCTTCATGTTGTGATGAGTCTCATTCGTTAATTATTGTTTTACTTGGAATTACACATGCCAGAAGATTGCAAACCCCTCCCCACCCCCTCCTCTAACAGACAGACACACACACACACACACACAATCCCATCCTGGGGAGACTGCAGGTTTATCCCAGCATACCTTTGTTATAGGCATCAAAAGGATTGCCTGCATTTAGCCTTGTTTGGTTTAGTCGAAGACACTTACATCAAAATAAGTCGATCATTTAGTGTGCCCATAGTTCTACGGATGTAATTCGCTTAAAAGGCACTGTGGGCTTTTGGCTGGTTAATCGCATTGCAGCAAATATTTGGAAGTTGGCAATAAAGAGTATTCACTAAGGCAGTGGACGAGATACAGCGCAAAACACAAAGGATGCATGACAGATTCAATTTATTGACTGAAATGAGATTGAGAGGAATTTATTTTTAGAATGTCTATGAATGTCCTAAGCGGTTAAATTAACAGCCCATTTGTACAAAGTATATTTTGATACACTAAAGTGTTTGGGTAAGACAATATTGTTTAGTTCAGATCAATTTCATATTAATACAATTTTGGAGTTTAGACTTGTCGTGCAGAGATCAAAGCACCCATCAGCTTATGAAGTCCACAGCACAGCCTCTTTGAATCTGATTGGATGTCGACATGGATTTCTTCACATGATATACAGATTAATTTCATGTGCACACCGTTTTCAAGGCGGATTTCCCATAAACGGGTGGCTTCTGATTGCTGCATGACCTCAATGTCTGAGTGAGCATGATGTTCCATCACCTTGAGACTTTCACAGTGCTGTTTGGATGCTGCCTCGTGTTGGATGCTGCCTCGTGTGTGCAGTATCACACATTCTGTGACACTGAGACAGTGAGACATGGTGAGAAGGCTAAATATGGAGAGACTTGAAGGGAACGTGAAGAGAAAAGTAGTTAGGGGTTTGTTTATTTTGTTTGCAGCTGTGGCTCATGTTTGGGTATAGTCTTCCAGTTTGACTTAGACAAAAACAACTTTATAATACTATTCTTGAAAAGAAAACCATAAATAATGGGGGGCTTACAGCCCAACACTAAGGTGACGCTACAATCATAATGATGGTCTCTTTCTGAGAAACAAACTGATGCTTGTGAATACAAGCGGGCCCTGACCATAGCCCTATGTGGTTCTCGACCGTTACTTGTGCGGCTGGATGAAGATAAAATATGTTTGGGGAGTGTATGGATTTTATGATATTAAATAAAATGGTGCATGTATGCAAGTCTGTATTATGCGTAGCACACTGGAATATGACCTGTCAAGGTCCTCGCCCACGTCTCCAACAAACACCTGACTTGAGAATGCTCCCTGAAGTCGACCAACAGCGATTGGACAACAGACAACTTAATCCGACCACAACCACGGAGCACCAACGGGTCTGGCACACCGAGCCGATGGATGCTGTGGGGGCAGTGGGCGAGGTCCTTGACACGTCAAACTGCAGTGCTCTACACAGAACACAAATGCATAATATGCACTTATGTTCTGCGTAGAGCACTGGAATATGACCTGATGATATCTCCAATGCTGTATCTTATAAAGCATTGGAGTTAACAGCTGCACCTCCAGTGGGCCGTGGCGGCCGCTCCCTCTGACTGTTTTGTGTTGGTGGCTGGTGGCAGACGGCACCCCGTTGTCCTGGTGGCTGGACCAGGCTGGGGAGAGGAGGACCTACTGGGGGGGCTTCCTGCCTGGGGTGCAGCAGTGCTCCTGTGGCCTGCAGGAGAACTGCCAGGACATGAACTACTTCTGTAACTGCGACGCCGACGTCAACAAATGGTGAGTGACATAATATGTTTCTAATGATGTCTACAATGATGGCTGGCTACATTATATATATTTATATATATATATATATATATATATACTAAAAATGATCTGAATTTCAAATATTCAAATAATAAAGTCAAATAAAAATAAAGAGTTCAAATAAACATAATTTTCTGCCAGGTCTATTCCCAGTTTGTGTCTATTCACGTATTAAAACTGATTGAAAACTCACTCAACGGCTCATCTTCAAAACCAATTAATTATCTTATTCAGTCCCTCGCTCCCCAGCACAAACACTGCCTTTTGTGACATGAATTCCCTGTAACTAACGTTGTCCAAAATAGCTTGATGGAATATAAAGCGCATGCAATGTTCCAAATGAAAAAACAAACAAACAAGCAAACAAACACTATGATTCATTAGGGGCAGACTTTTGCTTCGGCCATTTACATTTCAAGGGCGCTTTTTGGTTCCTCTGGGATTGTTTCTGCCCACAGCCCTCTGTGATTCCTGACCTTGGTGTCAACATAAGCATGCTCTACTGCATACACATGCACACGCAAACACACACACACACACACACACACACACACACACACACACACACACACACAGCTCTACAAACATTAATGTGCACACACGGACACACAAACACACATTATGCACGGCAGATACATTAGGTGTGCACGCACACACCCACACACACACACACACACACAAGCACACACACACTATGCTTGCACACAAACACACACACACACACCAGCAGACACACGCACTCATACTATCGGACACACACACACACACAAACCATCGGACTAGCACTCAAACACGCATGGACGACAAACACATCCACACAAAGGCATAGACACACATTCAACGCACACCATTTTTCTAGCCCTCTCCTAATCCCCCACATCAGCTTTCTTGGAGGACGATAGCTTCCCTTGGCTGGTATAAAGTCGCAGAGAAGCAGCGATATTGATATTTATTATTGACCACTTCTTTTCCAATTTACTGCCCAGATTGTGTATTGCCGTATCCCCTGCCTCTAAATGTTGTGCCTGGGTTCCTCGAGTGCAGGATTGAGGCAGGAACTGAGCGTGTTCTCCCAGATGGTTTATATTACCCACGAGTCTTCCTCCTCTGGTTTTCATTACAGGTCTAACGACACAGGAGTGCTCTCCTATAAGGAACACTTGCCAGTGAGCCAGATTGTGATCGGAGACACAAACCGAACAGGCTCTGAGGCTGTGTACCAAGTCGGAGCGCTGCGTTGTTATGGCGACAGTAGGTGAACTGTTAAGAAAAGGAAGAAGACGAAAAAATGTTTTTTTCACACGACTTCTTCTCATTATTTTCCTCAGTTGTCATTACCAGCTGTGATGATTTGGTGCTGGTTGGTTAGCGTGAGTGTTTAGGACAAATGTCTGTGTTCTTCCTCGCTTCTCTGTCAACAGTATATCAGAAACCACCTACCATGGGGTTCATTTTCTTTTGCTTTCTACTGCGCAGTTGTATATTTTTTTCCTTCATCAAAAGCATGTGACCTATTTAACATTTTCACTCTGAAAAAATAAATCTGTATAGAACGAATTTGATGTACCTTACAGCATGTCCATTCCCTAAGTATGAATGGATCTTTTTCAAATTGATCGAGTAAAACATTGTTGAAACATAAAAAACATCCATCACCTTTTGGTAATAAAGCAGAATTTTTTCTTGAAAGAAATGGGGTCCCTTTAACCTAGCGAAAGCGTCACTTAACTTTCAATTCATCTTTCCTTCATTCATTTTTTGATTCTCCCTTCAGTTGCCCTAATTTCTCATTTCTCATTCTGATCTGTTATCCCCCTCACCACCTTTCACCTATTCTGCCCCCAATCTTCTTACTTGCCCTGTGGTGTTTCTGCATTTGACAGAGTCGACGTGGAACGCGGCCTCCTTCTACCAGGAGTCCTCCTACCTCCACTTCCCCACCCTCCAGGCAGAGCTGGGCTCCGACATCTCCTTCTACTTCAAGACCAGCTCCCCCTCGGGGGTCTTCTTGGAGAACCTGGGCCTCAAGGACTTCATCCGAGTGGAGCTCAGCTGTGAGTGCAATTACACTTTCAAAACCTGACCCGCGATTGCCATTAACTCAAATCCAGCTTAATTTAAACAAGCGTAGCATAGACAGATATCTGTGTGCTCCCCACATAGTCATGCATGGGAATCATTATTGCTAGCATAGCAATTTATTTAAAAGTATGCATTGGGAGCAAAGTGTTGGTGAAGCAAGCCATTAAAACAGATATTATGTGGAGCAGAACACCATGTTTGGATTGATGGGCGCTGCTGATTGGATGGGAGTTGAGTTTGAAATACGGAAACCAGAAAGCTACTTAATGGGCAAGGTTGGTGCTCAGGAAAACATAGGAAATAAATTAGAAAGACACAGTTAACGGGACACGCATGGAGGACTTTAACGCACACACCGACTGCATATTAAATTCAATTTAATTTCGTCCAATGGGTCCAATGGGGTCAAAAGGACATTCATTCTTTGTACTCCATTCTATAAAGCATCACAGAACCAGACAACCTTATGTTATTGTGTATGTAATTCTTGCATCAGAAAGAAGAGAAAACAAAGTCTGGCAGTTTAATATGCATGTCAATGGCATGTAGGTGGATCCTGCAGAGCGTAATAGGACACGTCCAGATTGCATTTGAGTTAAATCTACACCATCTAACTTTAACCGTCAGCAGCCTCTAGTGGCTTGGGTTGTAGCTCCGTTTTCATTGATGCGTGGGGGGGGGCAGAAGCAGAAAGATTCCCTGGCTGGATTTACTCCCGGATGGGTTTGTTTTATTCTTAGAAAACCTTCCAGTGAAGAAACTTTTTCATGGACTTGCACTAGAAACCCGACATGCAGTGCAGATTTAACCATCCACCCTATTTGACCTTCATCTACTTTCACCTCGCCAGCCCCGTCGGCGGTGGCCTTCTCCTTCGACGTGGGCAACGGGCCGGTGGTGCTGACCGTCAAGTCCCACGTGCCCCTGAACGACCGGCAGTGGCACTACGTGCAGGCGGAGCGCGGCGTGCAGGAGGCCTCACTGCAGGTGGACCAGCTGCCCCTGCGCTTCCTGGAGGCGCCGGCCGACGCACACGTCCGCCTGCAGCTCAACAGCCAGCTGTTTGTGGGTGAGCACACACAAACTCCTCCGGTTCCACCGCACTGGCCTAAGATAAAAGTTTATAAAAGTCATTTTGCGTGTCCTCTGTGAGGAATCGAGTAGCCATCCGTCGGTTATTAGTGAGCGAACTGGCTCTGTGAGAATATGAGTTTCGGTTGACCGAAGCACGCCTGCTTCGGTATGAGACCGATTTAAGATTAATATCTAAAGTCTGATGGCAGACAAGCTTAAATCTGGGGGCATTGGGCGTTTTAGTTTCCTTCGCTTTATTTTTGTTTCTACCGATCACTGCTGGAGGCTGGGATCTGTAAGGGCGTTACTGGCAAAACGGAAATTTGGCAAGCAGTAGTAAGCTGAAAAAAAGTTACTGGAAAGGTTTCAAATCAACACTGTGCAGACTGGCCACTGCAAAAATACACTTTTATTAAAGTCAGGAAATCAGGAAACAAGGCTTAACTCCACCCTTTCAGTTGTCTGTGTTATCACCCCCAAGAAGTTCTACTGTAATATTAATTAACTGACTGAACATAGAATCCGAGATGAATTGTTCAGGGAATCTATCTTGCCCGTCCATCACATACTCCCCCACAGGTGCATGAATGCAACACTTTGAAACCTAATGGAGATTATATAGGAGATAAGGAGCCAAGAGGGAGGGTGCACTTTTTGTGGGATTGTTTATTTTCTTAATCGTGGTTTATTTTGCTATAACTTAACTTATTTTGCTATAACTACAACAAAGTGAATATATACAGCATGTACACACTATGAGGAGTACTAGTAGCAATTTAAAATGCACAATATTTATGTAAACATTTATGTAAACATTTATGTAAACTATGAATAATTTCCCATACATTCTTAAGGGTCCCAGGGACAGTATCCAGTATTCTGCCTTTTTTTAAACATTAGACAACATACCCTAATACAGAGTCTTATTTAGGGAATTTAACCCAAGGACCTTGCCTCGACACACATGGTGCTATGTGTTGCGGTTATATTTTTTCTCCCAGTCTAAGACATGGCAGGGTGGCTGTTTGTATCTCACCCCACCCGTGGCTACTCATAGACATGGGGTGGCTGTTTGTTTTTCACCCGACCCCTGGGCTTGTCTTAGACATGGGGTGGCCCTGTGATACACAGCGGGTGATGATATGAATTATAATGATGTTAAAGCCCTGCCTTTTTTTCCACATTCCTTTTCATTAAACACTAACTTTCTGGTTATGCCAACGAATTACACAGTTGAAGGGATTTAGAATTTTGCCATAAGCCTGCCAGAGATAGGATCTGCAGAGGCCATAAATTCAGATTTGTCATTCTTGGGCTTGGCTGTGCCTCTGGGCTATAACAGCTTAAAAGGTCAGCCCAATGCTTTACCCTAATAGATATTCTTCCATATTTGCATACTTAGCCCTTAATGAGACCTCACATAGTTGAGTGCTTCCAGAGTCGCCTTCCAGAGTCTTACTTGATTTAAATCAAGGCTTATCATAAATCCTCATCAGCGCGGACGGGAGTTATGATTATAAAGCAGTTATAGATGCGGAGCGGCGCGCCACCGGCCTCTAAAGACGACTAACGGCGGTCTCTCTTCCTGCAGGGGGAACGGCCTCCAGGCAGAGGGGCTTCCTGGGCTGCATCCGAACGCTCGCCATCAACGGCGTCCACTTTAACCTGGAGGAGAGGGCCAGGATGACGCCGGGCGTCAGCTCCGGTTGCCCCGGTTACTGCAGCGGCTCCAGCAGCCTGTGCCACAACAGGGGGAGGTGCATCGAGAAGAGCAGCGGCTACGTCTGTGACTGCTCCCAGTCCGCCTACGGGGGCCCGTCCTGCAGAGAAGGTGGGCCCACTTTATCATACTCTAAAGGCATTTTTTCTTGGTTCTCTTTGGGAAGCCAAAGCCAAAGCACATGGGATCCCATTGTTTTAACGGAGCAAAGCACAGAGTCGAGAGCAGGAAAGTAGCAGTAGCTGTGTTTTTTTATCACTTTGTCTGGGACTAAAGTCTATTTTGAACTCAGACGTTTGAAACATTGCTTTGGCCGGTTCCAGCATGGCCACATGCTTTGGCTTTAACCTTAAATTAATCCAGCAGTGCGATTGAGATTAAGAATCTCTTTTGCAATAGAGGAGGGTTCCACAAAGGCAATGTCTGCCACACTGCTTGAGGATAAGAATCTCTGGTATTTTCAGACTGAATTGACTGATGAAACCGATAATAGTGGCACTGAATAGCTGTTATCGAGAGTTTTGAATGCCATGTGTGGGTGTGTTGTGTTGGTCTGATGAAATCTAGAATGTTTTCCAAGCTGGATACTCAATTAAGTTTAGTTTCAAGTGAAAGCACTGGATAAGAAAGATCACCCATCAGTTAATAAATAAGGTCAACAGAGCTGTATTTCAGCTATACAGATATTACGAAATTGCTACATGTCCATTGCTGTTTTATTTGTCAGAAATAGGCTGTTTCCTCTTTGTGCTTATCATGTATACTGTCTCCTGAGTCAGGAGAACCACTGCTGAACATAAACATTGGTGTATTCATTTCAACCCTTTAATTCTACAGCAGCATGTATTTTCCACTTCTTCTGTGTCAAAAATAAAAGGCAATCTGCGTGTCACACACACAGACGGAACAAAAAACTCTATTACGGTGACGCCTCCAAGAGGACTCTTGTCCCGAGGAGAACGCATTGACTTGCAGTACTACGTTGTTCCAGTATATTTGTATCTTTTGCATTAAACTGAAGCCCCATTCAGACCTGGTAGCTTGTATCCACATTGTAATTCAGATGGATGGCAGGCACACCTGGCGTTTAACATGCATTTTAACCTCTGAATCCAATGACTACTTTAGTACAGGCACTTAATAGCACCAATACTAAAAATGGCAATGGCAAGCTGGTCTACCCTCTAAGTTATTAACTTAGCTTTTTATTTTTTTACATACATTTTTTTCAACAAAAATTAATATATATATCAATTTTGTGCAACACGCCAACAAAGGATACGCCCATCAGCTCACAGAATTTTAATGTGAGTCACGTTGAGTGGAGGTTTCCATGACAACGGACGATTATGCATGCAAGGGAAGGGAGTTTGGCGGCCACGGCGATCCCAGGGGAGCAGACAGGGACACACACGCCTTCACCTGCACCGCGGTGGCGTCACGTGACCAACCCCCTTCAAACTTGGACACCATTGCTTGCAGTCGTCTGTCGAGACAGGAAGGCCTAACGCTCTCCATGACACCAGAAATGATATGTTGGTAATTTATTTTACCCCCCACCCACTGTCGTTGACCCCCCGCAGAGAGCCGCAGAGGTGACACACGTCAGACGGACATGTAAAGAACAGAATCGGAATTGAGACGTTCACATTGGTTCGACGCTTGGCGCCTGACGGCAGTAGTATCTGTGGTGTGGTTCCTGATGGTTCAGAGGATATCTCTTTTCTTTTTTTTAAAGTGGAACTGTCAAGAAAGTGTCGCCTAAGCGTTGACAAGCCTATCATCTTAAGGAGAGAACATGTTCTGATACTGTAGTCTAAAGATAGCCCGGGGGCCACTGAGGTGCTGCTAAGAGTGTGAATGAAAGGGGAAACACGAGATTCTGATTCACGCTCCGATCCTTACTATTCTGTGTTTCTTTGCATTTGTGATTGACACTTATTTGACAACGTCCATATTTGTGAACGAGTTGCGCCATAATTAAATCATCTCATTCATGTCTGTTTGAGATCATTTCGGTAGCATACAACTCTTCAACATACATCTTCCTTCTTCATGCTATAACCACACATCCACAAGATCTACTGATTAGATGTTCTTTTTAGCTTCTTTTTTTAACGAATATACGTAATATTTGTCCCGTTCAGGCTGTACTCAGTGAAGGATCTATAAAGGCAGAAAGATAGGCCTATACATATTACAGATAGAGTCAGCCTTTGCTTGGCTAAAGGAAATGTACAACCAATAATTACTGGTCTATGAGACTCACTGAGTATTGACATGCCCATAGGCCATTTGATAGGGGATAAGGGATGATCCAGACCATATGATTTCAGTGATCCAGAGGTTTTGATCAAGTTCATCATGTCATCATGACCCTAAAGGGGACCTGCTTAAGCCATGGTAGGAAATGTTTGTGTGTGTGTGTGTGTGTGTGTGTGTGTGTGTCTGTGTGTGTGTGTGTGTGTGTGTGTGTGTGTGTGTGTGTGTGTGTGTGTGTGTGTGTGTGTGTGTGTGTGTGTGTGTGTGTGTGTGTGTGTGGGGGGGAGAAAATTGTTTTAGTGTTGTATTGTATTACTGTACCGTCCTGGCACTTAATGTAAGCACTTATGGTATGTTGTACGTCCTTGTACTTCAAAATGGTACATAGCATCATGTAGCACCTTATCCTAGCTATCTTTGTTTAGGGGGAATGGGTTGACCTAGCAATTGTTAGGGCTATGAACTTGGTTCTATGAACACCCTAACTGTACCGACAGTGATATATTGTTTCTCTTTCTTCTGACAAATGTACTTGTGTAATGTAAATGTATTGTAAGTCACTTTGGATAAAAGCATCTGATTTGTTCAGTTCAACAATCTATGAAGACAGACTGATCAAACAAATCAACCGATTAGCCTGCATATCACGTCTGTCCTTGCTTGGCAAAAAGAGACATATGACCATCGCATTAAAGCCCCCTCCCCATCCAGTCTACGAGCCTCTCTGACTATAGGCACGCCACATGGACGTTGGCGATACATGATCCGGTTTGATCCAGACGATACGATTCCTGCGATCCAGAGGTCTTCAACGCTCTGATCGCGCGCTCTGATAGCAGATGAGTTCAAACCTCAGAGAACCCTATCGACCCTCAGGGAGATCTTCCTCAGCCAAGTTAGGAATTGTGCTCTTTCAGCATAATTAATTCCTCCATGAATTGATCACAAAAAAAAGCTGTCCAAACGACTTTGTAATAATTTTGGTTGTAGAATTTTTTAATTGATCAATTCATCAAGTAAGCCTACCAAGCCTTCCCATTTGTTTTAATTTTATCCGTCTTCATGTTATTTTAAGCAAGCATTGATCCCGACTCGGCATCAATGCGCCGTTGTGTCAATGAAGTCATGCTTGCACAATGCATTCCCAGCGTGAAATAACACTCCCACCGCAGACACATTTCCAGGTAAAACAGGATATCAAGGTGTGATTAACTTGGGTTCCCGATAGGGAAGAGAAGGTCATCGATCTTCCAGGGTTTGATTTGCGATAGCAGTAGTACTTAGAGGACGTCCCGCCGGCATAATCAATATCATCCCTGGTTTGATTATTGGTGAAGCCCTGTGTGTGTGTGTGTGTGTGTGTGTGTGTGTGTGTGTGTGTCTGTGTGTGTGTGTGTGTGTGTGTGTGTGTGTGTGTGTGTGTGTGTGTGTGTGTGTGCGCGTGTGTGTGTCACCATGACGAAAAAAGTCAGGATAAGTGAAAAAGAAATTAGAAAAGAAAACAAATCCATGGCTGTTGCGCTGTCGTCTTACAAATCAGACTTTCAATTAATAATACCAAGTCTGATAGCAGACGAGTTCAAATCTTGGGGAACAGAAAGTTCCTCTATCTTTTACTTCACGTTGGTTTTCGACCAATCCAGCTGATGGAGGTGGGGATCTGTAAGCTCAATATTAACATTGAACACAAACTTGGAAAGAAATAGTAAACATTTCCAAATGAGAAGACAAGCTATAATATTCTGTCTGGACACCAACTTTCTTAGAGAAAGTGTCACAGATTTTTTTAAATGAACACCATGTAGACAGGCCACTGTAGAAATGGAAATTTGTGTCTCTTCAAATATCTTGTTAACGAAACAGGAAACAAGGCATAACTCCGCCCCTTTCTTATTCTGGTTTCCGGCCAAGGTTACGTGCCGTCTATCACTCAAAAGTTCTTTAGTAATGGGTGTGTGGAGATGGTTGAAGGTCTCAGTGCTCATAAGGCTGAAAAGGGCCAGAATGAGGAGAACATGCAAGAATGTGATGCCCTGTATTGTTCTGTTATACCTCTGGTCACTATAGCAGAAATCGCTCACTAACTTCAGTGAGTTAGACAACAGCAAGCATTTCATTATTTATTGGTTCCATTGTACTATTGGTTCATTCAATTCAAAACCTAGAAGATTCCCCCTTTTACTACTATCCAGACCTGTAGGCATAATGTAACCGAATACTACACAGGTGCACATCATTGCAAAGGGTTTTCAAGGTATTATGCATTGGTCAAAGCCGTACTCTGGAAATGCTCTTAATTTCTATGTTTTTTTGCCCTTCAACTCTGTTGTTTTGTTGTCCGTTAACACTATGGAAGTACAGCATAATACAGGAAGTATTGTACAGGGCCTTCAAGGCTCTGAATTACATCTTACTGTGCATTCACACCAAAAGACACATTTGTCACCTGGTCGCAGTGACGCATAACTTCTGTTGCTGTAGTGATTTGTGCAAGTTTTATCACGAGAACCCGCCGCAGTCTATTCATAATATTATCCGGAGGCACACACAGCTTTTGGCCGTGATATTATACGTATATAATATTATATAGACATTTAATATTATATGATATAATATGATATAATATTATATATAGAGCTCTGGGAGTCACAAACAGCAACAATCACTCTCCTCTCTTCTCCTCCATGCTGCGGTTCACTCCGGACTGCAGGGAACGGTTGGCCGGCTGAACGCTGATTGGCTGTTACGTTACGTTACTCAGGGAGTGAACACTGATTGGCTGTCATCACAGAATATTTCAACTCGAGCGAAAGTGTCGCATCGTGCCGCGCTGCAAATCCTCGTGAACGCGCTCGCCCGTGACAAGGCGTTCATGCAGCGCCACAACTCAAATCTTGCCGCAGGTTTTTCTAGCGACAAATGTCGCCTGACACGTGTCTCTACGTTGACTTTGTATGGAGTCATGTTGCCCCGTCGTGTTTGGTGTACAGTAATGCACAGTTACTCTTACACATCTCAGCTCTCATAATAGAGATAGTTCCAATAGCTGTGAATGCCTTAAGATATTGCATTGAAATTTCTCAACAAAGGAGAATCGCTTGATGTCTGCACTGTGCGACACAAGATAAAAGTCCTGTTAATGTTGGTCACCAGTGTTGGGGTAGTTACTCCAAAAAAGTAATTAGTGACTTATTACTAGTTTCTTTTGTAAATTGTAATGAGATTACTTTACTCGTTACTGCATTTGAAAAGTACTTATTACTTTATTTTAAATAAAAAATAAAAATATAAAGGTCACTGTATCCCCTACAATTAAAACAGAAATGCACTTAAGCCGCGGTGACACATGCTGTTACTTTATGTGATGGTCCAAAGGCTGAATGAACCTGATCTATTTCGCAAGCTATGACATCGTGTCTTCCTCTCACCCTCTTGCAGGCAAGAGCAGCCTTCTCACGTTTAAAACTAATACTGTCTATCCAGGGCACCGTCATTCCTAAGTAACTTTTGTTGTTGGCGGACCAAATGTCCGGTGGTGGACACATGATCCAGGGACTCAAAAGTTATTTTGAGCTTCGATTCCATGTCGGAATAATACTTGTCCAGGTAATGGGATAATGTTTTCCTGTCGGATGTTGGCTTGCGTGTCGCGGGTATTTTATCTAGTATTTTTCTAAATCTGGGTTGCGACAGTTGAAACACGCCTGTCGCCTGGGCATAGAGTGCATTTGACTCGAATATTTTTGTCCTTTCAAGTTATAAACTGAAAGTAATCGCCACTGGCCGAAACCCCTGTCTCTGTCTCCGTCTCTATCTCCATTTCCCTCTCTCCTTCGGATCAGCAGCTACGTCACTCAAATCGATCGCTATGGCAACATGCCGAGGCAAGCAGCACACACACAGGCAGCACACACACAGGCAGCACACACACAGGCAGCACACACACAGGCAGCACGCATTCAGGCACCACTTAAACAGATCAGAACTTTACACACAGGCAAACACGGCTTGGGTAACGCAGGAACGTGCGTTCCTTTAGTCTAGTAAAGTAGTGTAGTTACCGATATTTTTAGTGTAATGCGTTACTTTACTTCATTACCCAAAAAAGTAATATTGTTACTGTAATCCGTTACTTTGTAACTCGTTACCCCCAACACTGTTGGTCACCTAGCAACAATATGTGCCGTGCATCACACACAGGCCATGATCTCAGCTCAACAGTGCTCCCCATCTGGCAGGGAGGATTAATGACCCCTTGTGAATTAACTACCAGCCAGACTTGTGTTTATGGTATGCTGTGACTGCATCATTGTGAAAAGGGGTCTGTTGGTTTTAGTTAGGGAAAAGTCCCTTTGTGGAATGAGGTTTACCAGGCTCAAAAATGTAGTGACTTCTGACTGAAATGTACTGTTTCTCCTCCCTCCCTCCCCCTCTCCTTTCTCTTCCCCTCCTCCTCCCCTCCCCCCTCTCCCTCCTGCCCCCTGCGTTGCGGTTTTCCAGAGGTGTCGGTGTCCTTTGACAGCGAGTCCTCAGTCACCTACACCTTCCAGGAGCCCTTCTCGGTCATGCAGAACCGGAGCTCGCAGGCCTCCAGCGTGTCCAGGGAGAGCAGCCACGCCCGGGAGAACGTGGCCTTTAGCTTCCTCACCTCCCAGCGGCCCACCATGCTGCTGAGCGTCAGCACCTTCAGCCAGCAGTACATCGCCGTCATCCTGGCCACCAACGGTACCCCCACCACCACCTCCAGCCTGTCATCTGTAGCCCAGTCATAGTTGTAGTTTTAGGGCTGCGTGTTGCATTGTGCCACAAGAACTGCGGTGAGGCGAATATAGCGCCTCACCGAGAGAGCTCGATGAAATGTCGATTCCATTTTCGCACACTGTGATGTATGACACATTAAAGGGGATTTGTTCAGAGTTAAATAGAAAGGCAGGAAATCACAGCCTTGTTAACCGTGTGTTGTGTGTGTGTGTGTGTGTGTGTGTGTGTGTGTGTGTGTGTGTGTGTGTGTGTGTGTGTGTGTGTGTGTGTGTGTGTGTGTGTGTGTGTGTGTGTGTGTGTGTGCGTGTTTCTGGTGCTTGTATTTGTGTGTCTGTGTGTGTGTGTGTGTGTGTGTGTGTGTGTGTGCCTGTGTGCGTGTGCAGGGTCTCTGCAGGTGTGGTACCGGCTCCACGCAGACAGAGGGCCGGACGTTTTCTGCGCCAGCCGCCAGAACCTGGCTGATGGGTACCTGCATCGGGTCCGAATCCACCGAGAGGGGAGAGACATTTACGTGCACGTGAGTCCTTCATGTGTACGCGCCCCTTTGTGTGTGAACCACAGATTGGAAGTATGAAAGCTACATCTTTAACATACTGTGCATCTGCAGATTGGGTGCAGGCTAATCAAGGGGATGGACATAGAGCCTATGACTCCCAGCTACAAGGTTCCCAATTGCCACAGGGCTACCTATAGGTACCCTTCAGCAAGATACCCTTGAACTTAACGACATGCCTCTCAAATTCATAGGAAGTCGCTTTGGATAAAAATGTCTGTAAATAGTCTGGGGGAAACAGGTGGTAAGGTGTTGAAGTGGGCGTGTTTGGGTAGATGGGAGGCATCGATTGAAAGCACTTTGAGCATCCACAGAGGTTAAAAGAGGACTATATACTAACCCTTTTCCCCATTTTTTTTAACCATCCCTCTTTGAGTTGAGAAAGATGAAAAGAGTTGAGAAATATCGGTTCCATGTTAGAGGCCAGATAACAGAGAAGAGAGACATCTTAATGAATCATGGCTGTATATCCTTCAGACAGGACAGGCACAGGCAATGGAAAACATGTTAATAAGCAAAGAGCTCTGGGCAGCCAACCGTGATGCAAGGGGAGAGAGGGAGGCGGAAAAAAGCTCTTCACAGCCTTTTACCAGTTTGTTTTCACCCTCTCACTCATCCAGATTGACAAGGACACAGACCTCAGGTACAGTCTGTCATCCGACGCAGAGTTAATCTCAATCAAATCACTGACTTTGGGGAAAGTCACAGGTGAGGCCCTGCGAGGAAAGAACAGAAAATGTTTTAGTGAATGTGTTTTGAAATGATAAAATGTCTTATAAATGCTCTCAAGGTTGTTTTCCTCCATTGTTTATTTCTTGCAACAACAAAATGAAACCAAATGCAATGGTGGAAAATGAAACAACACCAGCATACGTTTATGAAAAAAAAAGAGTCTTATTTTCTGAGACAGTTCTGCTGTTTGTGTATGAGCCCGGAAAGGCAGCATGCAAGTAATTATAAAACAGCACACCTTGAATGTTTAAAGCAATACATTCACAAATATACATAAGAAAAAACTGTGAAGCTAAGCTGCTCAGTGCACAATGTTTGTTGAAACAAAAAAGACTTGGTGGGCTTCTTTAAAAATTCCTTGCAGTTGCTATGAGCTAATCAGCCTCGACCACTTTGCTAGCTCCCCCAATGGTGGATTGTTGTGCGCTTCACGTTATTACTTTATGTATTAATCACAAGCTAAATGAAACTCTTAAGTGAATCACGCCTCATTTGTTGAACACAGACGCTCACAATAGCTCAGGGAATGAGCAAATCTATGCTAATTTCCGACATAATTTGCATTTCAAAGCAATAGTTTTCGCATTTGCATGGGCAGGTGACTCGTGATTGGAGAATGGTAAACATCTGGATAAATATAGTTTGTCCTTTAAATATTTGAGAAAAAAAAACACGACAAATTATATAAACGCTTTAAGTAAAACACAAAGTGCCTTTTACAGAAAAAAGAAAAACCTGTACGAACAACTGTAAAGCAAAATAACAAACAAATATCAATAATATGCTAGCATTCTTACTTACATTGACTGCTCCATTAAGTGGAAACAAAGAGGGCGGAAGCACAGCTAAATTGGGGGTAAGCATTGTGGGGCTATTATCTGGGATCCATCGCGATAGCCATCCCAAGGTGAAGCTGCTCTCTAAATTAAAGTGCTGCCCTCATTTGACTTCACCAGAATAACAACACCAACAAGCTCTTATTTTATCTGTGATATGTACAAGCCAGCGATCAAAGAAAAGGCTTTTTTACCTCCTTGGTTTGGGTTATGTCTCCCAGGGATTCATTAGGTTCAAATTAATGCCTGCGCCCGAGAAAGACTCACTCTCACAAACATAGTGGCCATAATCTATCCAAGTTTTGCGGGACATGTTACCCCATATTAATTGCCTCCATAGGGAAAATAATGGAAATAATAGATTTCATCCCAATTTTATTATTTATTCTCTTAAATCACATGGAACACATTTTGTTTTACTCTAAAAAATCATCCATCAGGGGGACAGAAGCATCCTAATGCTTCTTAATTAACTGATATAGTTTGGAGGTGAGAAATTATGCTTGTACTTTAACCTACATGCGTACACAATTAAATTCATATTTTGAAATAGAATGCTCAGGTGCATGTAAATATCTCAATACAGCCTCATGCCACAAGAATTAAAAGTATATTTAGCATCTACAATCTTACTATGTTTGCATTCAATGAGTGTTGTTGGTGCATATTATTAAAATACACTTGGTCTGCTAAATGATTTAGGAGGACACATATTGATGTCAAATAAGGCAGACCAGATATAAAATAGACTGACAGATTACTGAATTACTGCCAGTGCAGCACCAACTAATTGTATTGTTATGTTTTGTATTTCATTCATCACCAGCAAAATCAATACAAGCAAGACAAAGCCATGCCAAACCTTTGTGTTCATTCTCATCGTTTCGATCCAGGGCTTGACATCACAGACGCAGCGGTGAGACAGGCGGGTTTGAAAGGTTTCATTGGCTGCCTCTCCTCAGTGCAGTTCAATCACATCGCGCCACTGAAGGCAGCGCTCCTCAACCGAGGCAGCTCATTGGTCAGTGTGCGTGGCCAGCTGGTTGAATCAAACTGCGGTGTGCTTGCCGACTCCAAAGTTTCAGGTAGGACGATCTAATGCTACACTGGATAGATTAGGAATACATCAACAGGAACGTGTTGAGTCCCAAATCAAAGGTTATCCATATGGATGTGAAAACTACCACTTATATCAAGATATATGTCATTAAAACACTGACCTGACAGTGTTTCATTTAACATCACAAGTCATTGGAGTCAATAGCCACACTTCTGACGGGTGGCAGTCCAATATAGAGTTGACAAGCTAACATCAAAGAGGGTTCATTTATTTAATTTCCTTCAATGTCAGACATTAAATAAAAGTCTTACTCTCTGACTCTACTCTCTATCACTAATGAATCTCCAAAGCATTGCTAGCGTGGCACGTTTGTCTGTTGTTATTACAGGGCTGTGATCTGCAACATTGCCAAAACAAAACAAAAATAATTGATGAATGAATCCATTTTCTAACAACGTCGTCCCCTCCCTGTTTCCCAACACCACCACGGCACATTTCTCAGAGACGGTCGACAGAGGCAAGGAACCATTGAGGAATGCCTCTCAAAGTAACTCGGCAGTAATTGGAGGTGAGTTTTCAGATCGGCGAGTTGTTAAAGCGCTCAATTGCCAAAATCAGTCTCCTGTGAAATAAGCTCTGGCTATCACTGCCTCTCTCTCTCTCTCTCTCTCTCTCTCTCTCTTTCTCTCTCTCTCTATCTCATACCCTCTCTCACACTTTCTCTTTCTCTCTCTTGCTTGACATTTTCTTCCAAATATTGTGTGTCTGTCAAGTCAGGATAATGCGGTACTATTCAGGCGTTTGTGTGTGCGTGCATGTGTGTGTGGGGGGGAGGGGGTCAGGCCAAGCAATTACACATGAAGAGGATGTTATTTGCACTGCGAAGCAAAGAAAGATGCCGTAAATTGACTCCGAGTCATATTTGACGATTTCAAGGTAATGGGTGGTTGCTGTGGTCGGGGGTGGGGGTGGAATAGGACACAATAGGACACTTTCCCAAAAATGTTTTTATGAAAGTGTCAGTGAACCCCATTGTTTCAGCTCCAATTCAAACACTATGAGATACACAAATATGTGTTTTGCATATTGATAGTTCTCGGAAAGAGGTGGGCAAGTTATCGCCATGGTTACGACCAATGCCAGCTTTGTGATACTTTTTGTCGTGTATGAGAATTCTGTGTATGAGTGTTATAATGAGCTAAGTTGTGTATAAAATGCGCCACATACCGTGGCGGCATATCAGTGGAGCTTAACCCTCTCTTGCACGCGGCCATCAACATCAACCCCTGCATAAGGAGCTCCACACATCCACACACACGTCGCCTGTGACCCCTCGACATCTAGGAGTACACTAAAAGGCACTTAGACATTCCAAAAATTCCCCCCCCCCCCCACGTTTGGAGCAGAGAGGAACGCTCACAAACTGTTGGCAGAGAGTGGCAGAAACATCCAATTTGACCACTGTTTTCTCTAAATGACGGCCTTATTTAAGGAGCAGCAACACATTGGCATTGATTACTATGTTGGCGATAATACAAGACATATAACCAGGTTTATATTGAGTCCCTTGAAGTATAAAACATGTTATGTCGTTATTCCCTTTCAGTAGTTCAATTCAATAGCTCCTCCATTCACAAGGTCTTTCAGTGTTGAATAAACCTCAGGGTTGTAGAATATATGCTGGCTGTTGTACAAAAGTGATTTTGTGTTTTCAATCTTACCACAAGCATAATTTCCGTTCTGACACGGCAACCAGAGACCCAATATGAGACCAATGAGGCGGCACCATCCCAACACTGGCTGGATTGTTCCACACAAGCCTGAGTATTATCATCGATACAAACAAGTTGTGTGTTCAAAAGTAAACAACATTGTTCCAATAAAGAAGACCATATATTTATTAATCACATGGTAAGCAAGCTGGGGAGCTTCGGGGGGGTGATCCAAGGCCAAAACGATAAACAGGCAAGATGCCAAATTAGTTGTTTTGGCCAAATGCCCTGCTCAAAAACAAAGGTATACAGCCTCTGACACCTGAGTAGAAAAGTAGACAACAAAGGCTTCAAATTAAAATGCAATGCACACCCCAGCCCCCTCCTTCCCTACAGGCTCCACATTGGTCTGTAGTTACTGAACCAATATTCCATGCAGACATTAGGCTGAATGGAATAAGGATATAGTAATTGTAATAGCATAAGTAAAAGGTAAAATAAAACAATGTATCTGGCCTTTCTGGCAATTCTTCGAAACAATGTAAGTTAAAACCAACCAGACTATTTATTTATCAACTGGTTAGTTGGTTAAAATCTGCCATGGCCATAGTGGTCTGCAACTCTAGATATCACTGTTTGCATTACTGTAAGGGCGGTCTTTCATGTAGGCCTACTCAGTTCTCCATCCCAGCGACAGTTCAGTCGTTTGCAACTGGCAAAGAACTCCAGCTGTGCACATCATCTCTCCACTTATTCCATTCGCAGCGTGCTCTCCTGATAACATGTGCCGAAACATAAACAGCCCTGTTTGTCGGACAGAGGGGGGTGGGCGAGGGAAATGTGTGTCACGTCATGAGGGAACAGCAAAAATCGAGCGGTGAACTATACCAATGCTTATTTTGTACCCTGCTGTACTGTGATGTAGTCCAGTGAGTTTTAGTTACGGTCAGGAAGTTCTGGTCAGGGGCCTGTGGTCAGGGGAAGCAAACGGAAACGAGAGCAAGGGCAATCGGTCGGCCGGCGTCCTCCTTTCTCCAAAGCCACACGAATGACTCAATGATTAGAGATCTCTGAAGCATGACAAAACACACTGCTGTGGAACAAAATCCTGCCCCCTCATCGCAGCCCCTCCTGAGAACGGCCGCGGCCGTACGCGCACAGCGCCGCACGCTGATTTACTTGGATCTTAATTTCCCCCGCACAGATCAATAAAGGTGTTATCTCATGCCGTCTTGAGGAGGCGTCCCCGAATGACTTGGGTTGCGGCCGACGAGAGATGAGAGTGCGGATATGCGAGTGCACAGTTCAGATTGAAGGAGGATTAAATATAATATCGACATTATTGCGTGGGAGATAATAGGTTTTATGTGTGGGCAATAAATGTGTCAAGGCACTGTTTGCTGCTCAGGTACCAAACCGTGTTACCTGCCAAATGACACTTTTGCGTCCAGCAGGCATCCACAAAATCCACGTCACTGCTTCGGAGACCTCTGCATGACCCCTTTTCTTGGTCATCCACCCACATGTACACAAAGTTGCGCTTTCCTCCCAGTAGTTGGCAATGAGCTTGCCTTTCTGGGCTGAGGTGTGTGTCAAGTAGTCACCGATAGGTCGAGATAGGGGGACAGGCTTAGTGTTTTGTTTTTCGACACAAGCCACACATGAATGCATACCCAACGGCTTTTCAGCAGTACATCTGAATGATTTGACATCCTTTTCACGTGGATATATCTTTTTCAACGTAATACAAACACAGGGTGATTTAAACCTGTGTACGTTTCTTTTGTCATTCAAAGTGGCTAGTGGATTGAGTTGAAGCTATAGTGACAGCTCTATTCGATTTTCCCACGGTGGGGAATGGGGAAAAAGTGGACCAGAATAAAACCCATGTATCGAGAGTAATTCCCTGGGTGGATTGACTCATGGATGGGTGCGTTTTTATTCTTGAGAAACGTTCTAGTTGAGAACTTTTTTTAATGGAGTTAAAAGCAGCCATAGAAGTAAAGTGATACAGTGCAGGTCTAAATATTGCCATATCCATATTAGGGGTGGGAATCGAGAACCGGTTCCTACTCAGAACTGGTTCCAACTAACCAATTCCATCGGAATTGTACGCCTCCAACGTTATCGATTCTTAACGATCCCTGTGTGACGTTTTCTGGTTTTCTCGTCGAGTGCCATGTGTTCAAAAGCCTGTGTACGAGTCAAGCGCGCTAATCAAGCAAATAATATATCCTGATTTGAAAATGGATAACGCACGGAGCAGCCAGCCTGAGCGGTAGACTGCGACCCCCCCCATCCCCATCCATCCCCGCTGACAGCAACACACTGCATTGGTGGAGAGACACAGGCTGCAACAAATACCCTTCTCTCAACATTGACGCGCAAATCCCTGTGTGTGCCAGGCACGTCTGTGCGCTCCCAACGTGTGTTCTCCGCCGCACGTAACACTGTGAATAAAAAGAGAGCCGCACTTGATCCAGATCAAGTTGATAGATTGGTGTTTCTAGCAAAAAAAACATTAGTATTGAGTACTCCTGGTGCTGTCTCCTGTTTAAGTTGTCACGTCATTGTTTGCGCTGTGCAGTTCCGATTCTGTTTTTGTTTTTCATTGCATAGCCTAATTTTGTGATATGAATAGTGGCACTTGATATTGATTAAGTTGATATACTGTTTCAAACAAAGAGGATATGGCCTTAGTCCTGTTTATGTCTCCTCTTGTCACGTTATACATTTGTGATTGAATCTCTGTTACAGTGGTTTTTTTGTGGGGGGGGGGGGGGGGCAGGGCCTCGTAGCTATTCAAATATATTGGAATACATTGCTTGATATCCGTTTAAACTTGATTTTTCTCAAAAGTGACAGCCCTATATAGTAGTAGTATAGTCGTTTTTTTATTAATAAGGCAGAGCGAGCTGCATACAAATATCTTCCGGTTTCATGCTGATGATGACACCGATAGCTCTCAGGCAGCTGGCCCCTCGACATCGGCTCAAGTTACCCCTATATTTTCTTTCCTACTCTATATCCTGTCATGGTGTTGTTCAGTATGTAAAAAACTAAAATATAATGGTTGCTTTTGATGTGAACTGTGTAGAACTCCTTTTTTGCCACTCAATGAACTACTCAGGCATCGGTAAGAGAATTGATAAGGAATTGGATCGATAGGCAGAATCGACAATGGCATCGATATTGATAAAAACTTCAATCAATTCCCACCCCTAATCCATATGTATACATATATACATACATAAATATCTCACGCTGTGATTCCCCCTCGCCCCCCCTCTCCCCAGGTGTGGTGACGGCGGCGGTCTTCGTGGCGCTGTGTGCGCTGGCGCTGCTCAGCCGCTTCCTGTACCAGCGGCGGGCGGAGCGGAGGAGCCTCCAGGAGAAGGAGAACCGCCAGGCCCTGGAGACGGCCTACCGCACCGAGCTGCACCTCCACGGCGCCGGCGTCAGGGATAACATGAAGGAGTACTACATATGACGGGAGGGACTCACGCCAGCGGCCACCGCCATCGGCGCTCTGCCACCGGAACCCCCCGTCTCTCAGACTCACCGCTCACCTCTCTCTTCCTCCTCTGGAAATGACCCAACTTTAAAACCCCACGGAGGGAAAGACATCCGCAGACTTTCTCAGCAGGAAGAAACTAGATGGACGGACCGTTTTTTGACGGTATAACGTGAGGGGGAGGAACAAAATGAGGGGGAGGAGCAAAAAGAGGGGAGGGAGGGGGGGGGGGGGGGGGGTGGTGGTGGTGCAGGGGGGACATCTCCGATGTCCAGCGCCAACACCCCCCGCCCGACCAACAACTGCTTTGTGACGTAGATTCTCAGTAGAACAGGTAATTTAGCCGGTGACATCAGTATGCGTGTGTGTGTGCGTGTGTGTGCGTGTGTGTGTGCACGCCTGCCCAGCCAAAGCCAGTGCTGCCAATGGGCGACAGGAGGCATCTACAGGTGAGAATTTGGGCCACAGGCGACACGGGCGTGTGGATCGGTGTCCTTCAGGTTCACCAGGAGTCCTCGGGCCAGGTGATTGAAACCTATGAACGCTGCCAAAGGTGTGTGTGGCATTTCAGAGGCGAAACCCATCAGCTGAGGTTGGCTGGGACGTGGCAGCAGCGGTCCAGGATGAGGCATTCAGTCTAAAAAACGACACGCCACCCAAATGGCCTTTGGAGGATGGAGCCCAACAAATACACAGCATTTAGAAGATTCTGCACCGCAGAGACGTCCAACGTCCAAATCACACTCGGGCCAATCAATTTCAATTCTTGTCATTCTTTTCAGAAGGAGCTGTTTAAAGCCACATGGGGAAATGTGTGTGGTGAATAGATGCATTTACACACTTGAGGAAGGAGTGCCAGGTCGATGGAAGAGACTTACTCTTTTTTTTCCCGATTGCTTTTCTGTCGGCTGCTCTGTCCTGAAAGACTGTTGGCAGGCCCGACCCATAGAAAAGAAGAATAGGATAATCTAGCAACGTGTACAGTAGCACCTGCTTTCTGACCTCTCGCAAACAACAAAGATGCTCTTGTTTTTTTCTCCTTTGTTTTTATTTCCTTCAAGAAAAAATGTGATTGTGTTAAATTGGCTTGCATATGATATACTATGATTTGATATAGTTTGTTTAACTTAATTTATGTCTGTTTCACTCGGTCCTGTGTTAGATGGTGCTGGGTTGTTATAAGACGCTCTATGAATTGGTTTCTTCTATGAATGGAGGACGTGGGGTGGATTGGAAACTTAAACGTATACTTTTTCATCAGAAAATTTTAGAGGTTTTTTTGTGTTTCTTGTGTTCTTCTTGTGTTCTTTTATTCCCCAAGGTAGATATGGATGGACAGCCATGTAGCAGAAATAAGCAAGATGAAATCACAGTCAATTTGAGTCGATTACAGTACACAGTCCAGTGAGACTTAACTGTCACACCTCAGAAAAGTGTGACAGTATGGATTCCCTGTTGCTCTTTGTTTCTAATCAAATGCATATGGTGTGGTTTGAAACAGCTTGGCGGCAATTTGAAGATCATTTAAGCAGAGGATGAAAAAATATTTTGTGAGCTGCATAGGCTTTCCAACAAGCGTATTTTCTTTTATCAAGTGTTTACAAACACTTGCGGTAGGAAATTACAAGAGTAGTGTCTGAAAACTTGTTTTTTTTCCAATTAAAGTGTCCTTGACAGCAAGTTATAAACAACCTGGAAGACTCAGACCTTTTTTGTACTCATGTTGATATTGTGTTTATTTAAAGGACTGGTTTTGTATGGATATAATTGTATAAGTATACTATTATTATATGTTTAATAAAATAAGAATTGCCTTTTGAAAAAAGCAGTTTCGCTCTTTATTTTTCTCTCAGTCTCAGTCACACTGTATTTTTGTATTTCTATTCCCACAATCCCTGCATAATGAATTTCACAAAATCTAATGGTAAACCAAACTAATTTGTCATGCCATAACCCTTCTGTGTGGGAAAGTACAAGTGTAAATTGAAATGTTAATGGTGAATATCGAACAAAATGGATTCTGGTCTCATTAATTGCTGCTAGCAGGGTGTTAAATTGCTTTGAGCCTGAGCAGGAGGTTATGAAAATGGTATTTTATCTATAAATTAATTCCTCTTACAGAAGCATTTGATGCCAAGAAGGTCACTTCAACGTATAACCATTCATCCAATCACTTGTCTAATTTAAAGAAAAGCCTATTCCTTCAGTTTACAGATTAATGGCACGCTTGAAATGCTACCAAATATCGTCTTCACCCATTGAATAAATTCAGCTAATTCCTGGTCTAGTCCATTAATTTAATTTATTATGAATATTTCCATACAAAGTGTTCATAAACAAAAATAACAATATGGAAATTGGTGAAAATTATGAAAAGTTTGGAACTGACTGGATGGCATAAATGAGAGTCATCAAAAATACATTTAGAGAATATGTGATAGAGGAAGGTAAACAATTACAGGTAAATAACTTCTGAACAACCTGCAACCTGTTTCCTGAAATTCTCCTTGGACGATGTGTCCTATTATTGGGATACTTTGTTTTCTCCTCAGTATTTGTGAAGTAATTTCCGCCATATATTTCTTTGAAAATTAGGATTTATGATTATCAACTATGCATTATAACATATCTCCCAATGCCTTCAGCCCCAGAAGCATACTTTATATGTTTAGATCAAAGTAATGTTGTCATCAGTACCATTGCGGCAGATACATTTTTGAATTTGTTCGGAAAAAGTTTCATCCATACAGGCTTTGGCTTTGTAACAATAAAATAAAAAGCTATTGTGCAGCCACCCTTCCTAATTACTTCTTGACATGTATAATGTCTCTCCTCAAGGATCTGTGCCTTGGTGCCTAGTTCAGGATGCACATCAAGAATAGACTGAAAAGGGAGAAGCAGTCCTTTCCTTCCTGAGAACCTAAAAGAAAATCAATATCAAGGACACTTTGCACTCTGAGTATGTTGACTGGTCTGTTTCTATTGCCGTTGAGAGTCAGATGCTTTCGTTAAGCAGATCCTTTTTTCATCAAGACTGTGTGAAATGAAGGCTCTTCTTTGGCAATACAAAGAAAGGCTTTTCTTTGTATTGATTGCACTTCTAAAATTGGCTTTGTCGATTATTTCGTTTTTAAATACTGATTTCTTTAAGGATGCTATGTCCTGCCTCTGTTTCCATAGTATTGCTTTTGTTTTGAGCAGTTTGGTTTAAGTGGTGAAGAAGCTAACCAAAGAGTTTAATGGATAGCCAAGCAACCAGCATGCACATATGACCAAGTTAGGTGGGCCTGTTTTACTTTGTGAAACAGGCTCGCCGCATTGTGGCCTATTTGCATCCTGAATTTCTACATACTTTACAAACTACACTAATAGAAGATAAGTGTTGCAGGAGAAAGAATAATTAATTAATATTATTTGGGATATTCCATGGTCTTATTTTAAAAAGTGCATAATGTGCACAATTCCATCTGTAATGACTTTCTTTGTCAATAATTTGGAGGGTTTCTGAAAACATTTGAGGCCCTGTAAACATATATTTGAACTCATATGCCAAATTTCTACGTATGTATTACGCTTCAAGTTGAAAATATAGTTAGCCAATGCTATGAGTTTTTCCTAATGATTTCCATCCTACAGATTGTTGTCAATCATCTTCAACCTGTCATATAATCGCCAATAAATCTCATGGTGGGAATCAAGATGTTGGATAGACGTCAAATATATCATTGAGTCATCTCAAGTTGCCATATATAACAATACTAAAGCAGGCGATGGAGTTCGAGAATGGTCTGTTCAAATAATTAGTCGAGCTCTTAGAAAGTAAGTAAGTAAGTAACAAAAGCATATCAAAATTATTAGTTTTATTTGTCATTGAAAAAATCTTTCCAAAATCATAAATTCAAAAGGCGAATGGAATCATGTTCATGGGAAGATGTGACATACAAAGTTGATCAATGGAAAAACAACACGATCACAGGATCAGCAAAACAGAGAATTATGTATGGACTACGGGCATGGCTTAACAATCACATGCATGGATATGTATGTATCCTCAGAGTGATAAAAAGTATAAGACAAGTATGATGATATGTTGATGGCTTATGGTCCAGACAGCCTATTTATGGCATTAAATGAGACACTTTATGGTTTTTACCAGCCGCCGTCAAGGCCTATGAATAACTCTTTAATTTCTCCATTGATTAACCCAGAGACACTTATGACATATCCTGCAGTCCTTATTGTACAATGCAAGCAAGACCTGATTGCCGTAACTTGAAGTTAAGACTCCTAAACCGACCAATGAGATTTTAGACAATTTCTAACAAGCGTAATTGAGTCTTTATAAAAAAACACCTGACCTATTGTTAGCAGGAATGTGCTTTGTATCGGTTTTGACATCTTTGTGGCGATGAGTGTTCCCGCCCAGTGATTCTTTTTGTGCAGTAAATCCCCGAAATACATGTCACAGTTCCCTCCTTACACCACCGAGGTGTAAGGCATCAATGCTATCAAAAGGTGTCTCTATTGTTCATTTATTGGCTGTATAGATGTGCATTTCCGTTGTCAGCTAACGTTCTGAGCACTTGCATTTAAAGAGGTACTCCAGGCGTCGAACTAGGGCTTGTCTTGAAGTCGCACACGCATATACGGCTCTCGAATTAAATGCATTTCTGTGAAAGTTGGTGTGAGAAAGGTGTGAGAAAAAGTTTATTTTTCAAAGACCCATTTTTCTTCAACGTTATATCACCTTGTCTTGCACTTGAATACGATGATGATATCAGGCCTGGATTATAATAAATTCTTTATTTAAAGGCACTTATTATAAGAAAGCTGTTTTCCCAGCGCAATGCTGGTTTTTCATTTTGGGTTGGTGTTTTTGACCTCATTCTGCTTTTGATTTCTTTTATTTGGCCCTATACTTAACAACAGATGTGGCTGTATGGAAGCTGCTGTGTGTGCAAGAGGAGCGGGCCACCTGTGCTGTCGCCAAACAGATGTTTTATTTTGAAAAAAATGATATGATGGGCAAATTATTCTGGAGGATGCAGGCTTGGATATGGCTCGATTTGAAAGCAGATAGGAAAGAAAAAGCATGTTGCTTCATTTCAGTGAGGCACGTCAGAAATAAAGATAAACAACAGTGGGTAATTCATTCTTTTTTATTTGGTTTAAAAATTGTTTGTATTAACTTATTTTTCTCTTTGTGTATCTTTTCACCTGTCTTGTATCGTCTTAATTTTTTACTTTTTTATTTTTACTTAACGTTTGCCCTGTTTTGCAGAATAACATTCAAGCAATATTTATTATCTGACCTGTCCTGCTAAGCTGCATTTCTGGAGTGGGTAATTGGCAACTGCAGACTCCCAGTTATTACAAACTCCCACTGTTGGCTCCTGCAGTACAAAATATGAAATGTCCTTCTGTCCATCATGTCAACTAGTATTCATACAAGAATGCCTCCAATCATGTTGTTCTGCATGTCATCATAATGACGCAGTGTTTAACAGACAGCTCCAACAAAACAATGGGCTATTTCTGCTGTCAATTGAAAGAGGTTTCTTCTGTTAAGCTTTTTTTGTGTGTGTCTTATCAGAAGGTAAAAGTGGTAGGTAACTTTGCACATGTTTGGTCAGAGGACCCACTGCCATCTTCTCTAGGAGTGCAACTCTAGGGTATCTATGTATGTATATATAGGGGGCAATTTTCAGCCAGATTGAAATCACGGCAGCCCTGTAAAGGGACAGAAGGGGGATGATTGTGTAAAACTGACATGTATGGTGCAGCTGCAACATTCTCATTCTCAGGTTTTGTCTGTCTTTTGGATACAAATAGTATGTAATGATATGTAATATGTAATTCAAGCATGCATTATCGTATCAAGGGATATACACAATGAAAATGCAATACAAGCAGCTGTTGTCCCACAGCCGCAGAAACCTGTGTTCAAAGTGGAGTCTGGTTCTCCTAGCTAGGCTCCTGCTCCCAGAGGTAAAGAGGCTAGGGGATAAATGGTTGGGTAAATGGTGTGATCAACTGGTTGCTTTGGGTATTGCTATTAAACCCATATATCCATTCAAAGGCTTCAGTATATTAGTGCTGGTAATTAGCATATATATTTTATGTTACACAATTTCAACAAGTTATTTCCAAAGCAGAAAATAGATTTAAATACAGATACAAGATACAAAGAGTGTGAGAGAGAGGTACATACACACACACACACACACACACACACACACACACACACACACACACACACACACACACACACACACACACACACACACACACACACACACACACAATTGTTCAAGCGTGCAATAAAAATGTCAAACCTTGACATTTCATTGGTGGGAACAGAGAGAGAGAGAGAGAGAGAGAGAGAGAAAGAGAGGCAGAGAGAGAGAGAGAGAACGAAAGAAAGAATGAAAGAAAAAAAGCTAAATGCTAGGTTTAGGTCATGAACCGTGTTAGTGTAGTCAGGGAGCAGTGAAATTAAAAAAGGAGTGCTGGCAGGAAAAGATGAATGAACTTCATCAAACTAAGGTTTCAGTGAGTAGGTTTTGCCCGTATTGCCCATTAGCGAGGACACCATCACTTGTAAGTTAACAGTGTTTGAACTATAGAAATCAAAATAGTAGTTGGCTGGTTCCTGGTGCCAAACTAATCATTTACCCACATTATGAGTCGTAATGTTGTAAACTTCCAAGGGCGTAAAGTTAATTGTATATGTGAGTGTAGACAGCACAGTACCAGTGATGGATTAGGGAGGGATGTATATAGTAATACGTCAAAACAAAGACCTGGATTTTGCTTCTGAAAATGGGAACAATGCAATTTGTTTTAATGTAGCCTGCTGGAAGGTGGTATTTCTAGCTTTCCTCTTGTACATAACACAGGTTATTATTCACTGCACTGAGCACTGGGGGTCCAAACAATATTTTTTTTTAATTCAGGACAAACGCTTTTATCCAAAGCAATTCTTAAAGACCCAAGTTATTAAGCAACAGGTATGGGTTTATGAACCCTGCTCAGGAATGATAACAATTAGTCAGGGGACATTGGGGATCGAACCGTAAAATTCTTGGTCTACCCTAGCGGCTAAAGTATTAGTAATTTTTTTTATGTTCACAAATTCCCCTCCTACAAAGGAGGACAATATTTAAACACAACTTTATATCACATGGTGAAGTATGCACAATGTGCAACCTTTACCTACAACTCTTGACCTTTGATAGAATCTGCACAATATTAGGCAGCAACATCGCTTTTGTTAAAAAAAAAGTGAATCCTCCACCAACCAGTTAGAGTTGTAATATTTTCCACATTCATAAACGGGCAGCAATCCTCCTCACCCAAGGCCTACCCTGAGGCATGCCTGGGATTTTCCATGAGAGCCAAACATTTGACCCAAATGTACATATGTTTGGCAGCCATAGAATCCGTGGCATGACGCTAGCCCACAACATATGTTGTCAGAAATAATTGGCGAGGTGTTTTGTAAAAAAAAAATTAAAATGATAAAACTGTAGTGCAGCGTGCCCGTCCACAACACAAGCAGACATAAGTAGATTAAATGGTTCACCTCTCTGCGGCGTGACAGTGTGTTCCCTCCTGTGTGTTGACACGTTTGACTCACACCTACAGTGCAGATGTTAACTTGTTTATTTTTATGGCAGCTGTTTATTGCACATTGAAATTAAAATAAGTATGAATAATACATAACATGTTTTCTTCTGTCCGTTGGATTTATTTAAGTATACAAAAAATTAAAAAAATTAAAAATGTAAACATTCATTCTTTTCTTCTTTGAAGTGTTGTTTTATTGAGTGTTGTTGATGTGTAATCTGTGTTTTTGTGTGTGTGTGTGTGTGTGTGTGTGTGTGTGTGTGTGTGTGTGTGTGTGTGTGTGTGTGCTTACTGTAATTTAATGTGTTTCTGATCCTCTGCCAAAGCGTGTCAATATGAAAGGAATTACACGGGCACACCCCGGGGTTTCTATCTTTTTCACCCCAATTCCACTCACAATTTAAAGTACCTTGTCTCTACATTCCTCTCATCAAGTAGCTCGCACTCCTGTCTTCAAAAGATAAAGTAAAAAGACACACAAAAGAAGACTATAAAAGAAGTCGAGGTAAGCATCAAAGCAACAACTGTTGTAAGTGCAGCACTACATTTAACCTCTTATTTTAAATCATAAATCTCTTTTAGGCTATTCAGCACCATGATTAATTACAAAACACAGTAAACAAAACAAAATACTTAAAACAAGAGGTAAATCCCCTGTTTGCCTATTACAAGAACCTAGCCAAAAATCATAGCGCTGATGCTGTTGACCTTGGCTGTTAATCTATGCATAATTAGTGGTTGCAATCACCAATACAGCCAGCCGTCTCTACGGTATAAGCTTTAAAATCTCATTGGCATTCATGTATTTCTACCTTTTCATAATCTGCCTAATATGTTGCCGGTGGAGCCCATAATAAACCATTGAACAGGATAATTGTTGTTGTAATTACATGTAAAGAGCTTATTTCCACACAATTAAAACAGCTAGGGTGACTTACTTACACTCAGAGTGGACTATGCGTGGCAAAGAAAATTACAAATACAAAACAAAGAGCAACACTGACCGTGTAGGGATTGGTGACAGCTTACAATTGTTGAAGTGCACTTTTGTTCATTATGAAAATAATACAATAAAGCGTGTTCATATTAATAAGTCATGCTGTGATGGTTGTCAGCGTTTGACAGCTGACGGGCCTGAAATGAGACAGTAACAAAAGCATGAATTCTTAGTTTCCTGCTGCAAACCCTGTTAGTGATCTAACGTAATGAAGCAATGTTGACAAACAATTATGGATATAGTATATGGCGTAATTATTTATCATCTAATAACACAACGACGCAACGTTGCCTAATTAAATGCATTGCTGATGGCGCGCATCTACAGCTGGGCACACCGATGGGCTCTGGCGTGGAATAATTAGGCCTATTGCTCTCTCTCTCTCTCGTTCTCTCTCTCTCTCTCTCTCTCTCTCTCTCTCTCTCTCTCTCTCTCTCTCTCTCTCTCTCTCTCTCTCTCTCTCTCTCTCTCTCTCGGGTTAGGATTGATCACCAAAACAAACCGAGGAGAGCACTCTCCATCCACGTCAGGCTGATGTATTCACTTCCACTCGCCCTCACTATGCATGGCCCCGCCTCCTCCGATGGGCCGCCTATAGCAAGTCTAAGACCTGCATCATTTCACACGCCATGCCCCCCTTTCACACACATACACACACACACACACACACACACACACATATACACACAGACACAAACACACACACACGCACACACACACCGCCCGCAATGCTTCAATGTCTGTACCAATCGATGCTAACCATACCAATCAATACTTTTCCCTTTTTCAAATCTTAATGAACACCACTCTAAAAACTGCTATCAAAAGTATTCACTAGGACATTTCTCACTGTTCCCTGCTACGCGTCCCCACTGGCTGACATGAAAGTATTCACATTTCATGAACTGAAAGCTTCTGACAATTATCTGGAATTAGACGAAAATAGCAGTAAAGATGTAAGCAGTACATCCAACTGCCTTCAAACTGGGGCTAGGTAGGGGTATGCACGGCTGTTGGTTGTTTGTTACCTTTGTTTGCTTTGGAGCATACTTTCTGCTGTCCATTGATCCTTACATATATTTGTTGTTAGTAATTATTTGAAATAGATTAAACTGTTATTTTATAATATATTGTTTCTTTAATAAGTTTCTTTAATAACTTGGTTAATTTGTAGATACAGCATTTGTAGTTCCATTTATTTTTGTATAGTATAGGTTGTTTAGATAAGGTATGAATAATGTAGTGTTAATGAGGTTATTTAAGTATGTTTGTTGAATGTGACATTCTATGTTGAGAATTCACGCATGTTATTTTGATGAAACACAGAATTTAATTAAAGCTATTCTATGCTATTCTACAAGCTCAAAATGCTGACTGGTGATTAAAAAGGTTAATTAATAACGTGAAAAAAACGCCAACAAGCTCTCTCATGTCTTTCCTGCTGCAAAGACATGAGAGGGTAATGCGTGATCTGTGGCCTGTGTATGGCCATCGTTTCTACGGCTTGAATGACAATATGGGTACATTTATTAGTATTAGTTAATACAGAAGTGAGCATTACCTAACTGTTAATTAACATTTAACTAATGGTCTAGTAACCATTCATGTATATATATATATATATATATTAATGATCCACGGTATGTATCGTACATCTTAACATTGAGTTCTCTCTCTCGCTGCATCAGTCTGGAAGAGGGTATTTATGCAAAGAATACACCAACATCCCCCACATGGTCTAGAGCTGACCAATAGACAAGAGCCTGCTGCTGCCAGACTCTACCTGCTGCCTCAAATGGTCTTGACCTTTATTAGGGAGGTGTACATTTCCACTCACACGGTCCAAATCAGAAAAAAAACATGGCAAACATAGACAGGAGGAGCTTAGACGATACACAAATGAGAGTGTCTCAGTTTGTGATCCGGTTGTAGTAGGATGTATCCCACACGGCTGATCTATCTCTCAATGCCGATTTGGACATCTTCCTCATTTGCAAGAGGAAATCAATGAGGTGGGACAAACAAGTCTCATCTGTGTTGTTTTGAGAAAAGAGCTGTGCAGTGCTAGAGGATTGATTTTTGTGTTTGTGTGTGTGTGTGTGTGTGTGTGTGTGTGTGTTCCTCCTTATGCTTAACCACTGTTATTGCGAAGCATGTGGGATACGCTCTGGGGAATGTGACAACCATTTGTCAACTCTTCCTCATCCATTTGTTGTGTGAAACCCTATTATTCAGTCCTCAGTTCTCCCGAGCTCAGGTGATTAGGGGTAAGCTTTCATTTGTAGACACTCGCTGTTGGTAGTGGAGGGGAACAGGCAGATGGAGCTAAAATTAGCCTTTGTGCTAAACGTGATCTATTTCCCTCTCTAAAGGCTTAATGGCCAACAAACCCTTCCCTTTTCTTTAACCCCATTTCCCTGTGTTCATCCCACCTCTAACAGTTACTCGTTTGGCTTTAAGTGACTCGATAGAACAGACGACAGAAACATAGGTTATAGTGGAAAATAGTGGCACAAAAGGCATAGGCAAGCAGCTGATTAAGAAGTTGGACCAAAGTGTATACACTGTGCTAACTTTTAAATGGCAATAAAGTAAAAGTTTTGAAAGAAGAAATTTCTCTTGTACATTATTTCAAATCATGATTGATTTGATTTAGAACACAAATTGCACCTGAAAACTGAAAAACGGAATGTATAATTAAGCAATTTATATTTGACAGACTATAAAGGACCAGTATGCAAAAAATTGGGTGAAAATCAAGCAGTCTCACTCTCATTGCAACACAGTCTCACTCCGAAAACGTCAAATTCCGACTAGTGGCAAGGGCACTTTAGCGTCAGTCACTGACGGGAAAAGTACCCTTTGGTGTTGTCTGCAGACGGAGACGGGGTTCTATTCACAACAATGTAATGCCATCCCCGGCGATGTTTGACGTTCAGAGCGGGTGCTCCAGCAGCCCATTCACTCCTGTATTAACCCGACTACAGCTCTAATAGACGTTGTGAGCATCTTTCCTATTGGATAGTTATTAGGATTTTTTTATGTGAAAATGGCGGACATATTTTATAATAACATGGTTGTTATGACGGTTGCTATGGACACTGAAACCAGCAACTCGCGTGCCGTTTAAATCATGGCTATAAATGTTTGTCTTTGCTGATTATGTATTTTATGTATATTATGCTGATTACATATTTTATGTAACCATGTAATGATGTTCTGACGAGTTTTGACAAGTTTTCAGTGAGACTGTGTTAATTCTCGCCCACCCATCTTGAATTTAATAAACCATTTTCGTTGCTTCGAGGAGGTCTGGTGGTCTCGCGTGACATGGACGCAGGCCCATTGAATAGAATGGCCAAAAAAATGTAGGCGTGTCACATGTTCAGAGCCGTTATTGTAATGCATTTTCCACTGTGGACCAACGCAGTTTTATTTCAATCTGGAATGAGACTGGGTTTAAGGGACGTGGTTAGTTTCAGTTTTTGAGGGCGTCTGCCCCCCTTCTGAAGTCGAAAATAAATTCCCAATTAATTTATCTATTTATTATATACAGAGACCACCAGACCTCCTCGAAGCAATGAAAATGGTCTGTTAACCCGCTCTATTAAATCCCAAGAAAGAAGACTCCATACCTGCTCTAAAAATGTACTAACAGGTTTTTTTAAGTTGTTAAATAAGAGAACATCATTACACAGTTACATGAAATAACATAATCAGCAAAGACAATGGTTTTATAGCCATGATTTAAACGGCATGCGCGCTGCTGGTTTCAGCATCCATAGCAACCATCATAGCAACCATGTTATTATATTTCTGTCGAGACCTGAAATATTCTTTGTCCTAACTTTCAAACCAAACATCCTACACATTTACCGAGCGAAGATTATGAAAGTAAAATGCACATTTCTCGCTAAAAATGTTTACATAAACACTTTCAATGGAGTAACTACAGGAGTGAATGGGCTGCTGGAGCTCCTGCTCTGAATGTCAAACATCGCCGGGGATGGCATTACATTGTAGTGAATTGAACCCCCTCTCCGTCTGCAGACGACGCCGAAGGGTACTTTTCCCGTCAGTGACTGACGCTAAAGCGCCCTTACTACTAGTCGGAATTTGACGCTCTCGGAGTGAGACTGTGTTGCTCATTCCCACTCTCGCTCTCACTCTCGCTCTCACTCTCTCTATGTATATATATATATTTTTTTGTTTGTGTAAGATGACTTTCCGACCAAAGAATTTGACTTTGTTCTCTTTTAAACTCTCTTCCAGATCACACGTCATTGATCCATGAATTGTTCTCATTGAAATAAAGCTGAGGCGTAAAGAACATTCAGAGTTTAATGTAAATACTCATTTCTACCAAACTGGGATCAAAGGAAACGTATTAAGCGTGACAGTGAATGGCTGATTCATGTTTTTTTGCCCGATGGAATTTTGCTTGGACAGAGGAAGCAGAATTCCAATGATCTTATTCATTACAAAGACAGGGTTCCATCTGGGTCAGAATTCTGTCTGCGTGTCTGTATTCTCTATTGGTTCCCTGGGATGCTCTAGTTTCCCATGTATTGTGATAGGTTTATGAACACTCTTCTCACATTACATCAATAGTCTACAGGGATATGCTCAGTCAGTGCCCTACCTGATGGCTTCCGGTACTCAAGCAGTTCAGAGGTCAAGAAAAGTGCTTTAACATACACTCCCAACCATTCAGCCTTGTCTTTCATGTTTTCCAAATCCATTCACAGAAAAAAAAAAAACACAATCAAAAAGAAGAAAGAGAGTGAGATGTATTTGACTTTCGAACCCCGATAGTGAGGGAGGAGTCGAGTAGCACAGCCGTAATTGCTAACCGAATTAGACTGAATGAATCATCCAATTAAAAACAATGACATGGTTGATTAACAAAGCAAGCCAAAGTGAAAGCCAGTGGCTTAAATGAGAACTATTTCACTTTGTCAGAAAGCTTAAGCAAGTGGAAAAATAAAGGAAAGGCATTCTTTTGTAGGGCGGTGACCTCGAGCTTCGGCCCCGTCCCCATTAAGATAAAGCTTGGACGACCCTTTGTAATCCGTTTACACAGGAACAGGCTCCACATTAAGCCTGTACTTCGACACCAAAGTCTGCCGAACTTTCAATGTACCCTTGTGTTGGGTCGTTGCTAGACTCTCAAAGTGCTGCCTCTCCGGTTTTATTCCACAGTGTTCTGCTTCTAACCGAAAAAGGGAAACAGCTTTGTTGGTGAAATCCCCCTGGAAGAAGCTGTTTTCTGCAATTCCCCTGATTTAAATCGTTGTAAAGACGGGAAAAAAAAAAAAAAAGAGGCAGTGTTGCCTCTGTGGTGAAAGTAGTTTGTAGGTAGCAGACATGCTAAAATAGTCGACTCGATTTAGACAGTTACCCTGGAGACAGTGTGTTCCCCAAGCATTTTTAAACCATTTGCACTTTTTTTTTTATTCCTGTTAAACAATATGTTTGTCGAATACATTTTCCTCATGATCCATACGTGTTTGCATACATCAATCTGGTGATCATCTGGTGCACAAGTTCACGGGATCTCAGCTGTGATTTTCCTACTCTAAGTGTAACATAAGGCTCCACATGAAATTGAGATTCCAGAGAAAAAAAATACATTTGAAATCAACATCCATGCATGTTTAAGATACCATGAAATAGTATTTTTCAACTGCATTCCCACGTAAAACAGGGAAGTAGTGAGGTACAAAACAGGAAATGGTGGATCTGATCTTTCAGGATTGAACTAGATTGTGGAAATGTGCAAAACCTGCCAGCCATCTGTGCGTTAAATGACCAGGAGTGGAAACATGCTATGGTATCTTCGAAATGTTGGATTGGTCTCTGGCAAAACACAATGTGCTGTGCAGTAAAAATGGTCAACAGTTCAAAGTTGATGTCTGTAAACTGTGCTACGTCCATCTTCTTTTTTGTTTTTCTTCTTTCTTTTTTAAACATAATTTCATGGTGTAATTTCAAGCCGTCTGTATACGGAACATTACTCTCTCAGACGCTGGCAGCTTTAGCAAATTGCCCATTTTAAAAGTAGTTCATAACGTAACATTGGTGCCTAGAGGCACTACATCTATAAACATGGTATGGTGAAAACACTGAACTCAAGGAGGACAAGCTCTCTGTTTGTGGATTTCCTGTTAACCGGTGTGTGTGTGTGTGTGTGTGTGTGTGTGCATGCACGCGTGTGTTTGTGTGTGTATGCATGTGTTTGTGTGTGTGCTTGTGTGTGTGTGTCTGTCTTTATATCAGTCTGTGGCTGTGTTTGTCTGCTTGCTTGGTAGTTGTTTGTGGGCTTGCTTGTTTGTTTTGCGTGTGTTTCTTTGCAAAAGAAAAGGCTTTCTATCTGGGGCTGCCAGAAAGAAAGTGTTACCTACCAGATCTTGGCGGGTAGGTAACCCTCCCCCGTACACCTCTAAGGGTCTTTACCCCGGCTGCCTTTGTTAATGAAAAGGAACAAAACAAACATGTATTCTTAGGTGGATACGCTCCCTCAGAAGCATGACATTGACTATTCAGATTGTTCAGTGCACTGACCACAGGAACGTAAGCCAAACAAAACCCATCTCTCTCTCTCTCTCTCTCTCTCTCTCTCTCTCTCTCTCTCTCTCTCTCTCTCTCTCCGCAGCTGTCAGAGGCATAGAGAGGCGCCTCCTTTCAAAGGAAGGTAACTAATGGCTACTCAGGAAGCCACTGGATTTGTCGCCAGGCTAATGTCGCTTATGGGGTATGAAAAGTCAGCAAATGTTTTGTCAGAGTGGCTAAGTTGGCCACGTGGCTTTGAAGTTGCAAGTGGCTGAAATAAGGTTATGCCTCGTGAATGGATTAATTCCCATTACTATGTCAATGAATATACATTAAAAAAATGATGACATATTTGTAGTGAAAGAAAGAAATCACAACCGCTACTGATACTACTGAAGAGCAGTACAGTAGAGTACAATAACAATCATCGTCCTCTTCATAATCATCAACATAATCCATACACTTTGTGCTCCCCTCCCTGAACTCCGAAGCCAATAAATATAGCACACAACGCACTCCATTTCCTGCATCAAAACTTTGAATATCTGCTCCACTTCTCCCCTTGTGCACGGTGCCCAGATGCAGGGAGGAGTAGCTCCACTGGCCATTCCTCCATCTGCTCAAGGCAGAACTATGTTGAGCCTGTGTTGCTGTAGCTCTTTTCAAATCTGCTGGCAGGAGATTGATCCAAAAGCACCAGTGTATCCAAAGCTTTTCTGCCAGCATCTTGGCTAGCACGGGCACATAACACACTGGCTGTGTTCGCTCTCCCTGCCTCTCCATCATGGTTCACCATCCATTCTCCTGGTCCCACACGATGCACCATGGAATGACCCTCGCTTCTCTCTATCTCAAGGCACTAATTACCTGATGAAGGCTTGTGTCCAATAAAGTCCTGTGTCTTTGTGTCTTTATATATATATATATATATATATATATATATATATATATATATATATATATATATATATATATAAAAACCAATACTTTGGTGATAGATTAAAGACTTATATGGCTTTGAATGAGCCTACCAGTAATGGTTGTGTCAGCCACGACAGCCGCTAAAAGAATTCTCAATCCAAACGCCTGGCAGCAAAAAGGAAAGGCAGGGCTCAGAGCAAAGCCTTTTCTTCCTCTCTCCCTTTGAAATCAAAGTGTTCTTATGTGTTGCAGACAGGAGGGGGGGACAGGGACATATCGATTAGGCCGAAATGACACGCTGGGCTGTTCTTTGGCCAGCTGCTTGATTATACTGTTGGGTCTGTTTACATTGCTTGTTCCTCGATAAGGGGAAAAAATAAGAACAGGCTACACACTTCTGCTTTACTTCATCCTAAGTTTATTGGATAAATTAAATATCTTGAAGCAATCTGAGTGTAATGATTGAGCCCCCTGTAATTCTTTTGTAGCAGTCGCAGAATGAGCGTACCTGAAAGGGCTTGGTTTTGAGTGCATTAGAGGGAGGGGTAAAGGAACATGAAAGGAGCTGCAGGGATCATGAGGGAAATTGTTGTTTAGTGTTTGCTGTGGCTTTTAGTTTTCTCAGCCCACATTTATTTCTCCCTATGAACTATTGGTGAACGATATTTTAAGATGCAGTTGAGAGGCAAACTTTACCAACCTTATAATTGGTGCTTAAATAAGTAGTCACTAATATTAAGTGTTTTGATATCTTTAAAATTAGACAAATACTGTATTAGATGCCTATTAAAGGAAGCAAATTAAGCACATCATTGTGTGTTCTGATAATTTGCCATGGGCGTTTAGAAATCACTAGAATGAATTAAGAATAGAATTAATAGCCTTTTCAACAAATCAAATAATCAGCAGTCGCAGCCCTAATCAAAATTAGGAAATCATATGTTTACATCAAATTCAATCTGTTTGTAAAAACCCAGACCTGCTGTACCTTGAACTGGATAATCCTATACCCTTCACGGCATTTCTTATGACATCGTAAGTGGAGCTTGTCATGTTCAAAAAAAGATCTAGTCGTGAAAGCAGAAAGACAGTTTCCTCAACAACTGTAAGACCAGTAAGTAACTGTAAGTCCTGCAACAATTATACCATATGCATGCTAGCGCTGTAATTGAAAGCACCATTACAACATTAGATTACATTACAAAAAACAGCAAACCATTCCAAATAGAGGCTGTAGCGACATAAAGCAATCTTGAGGCTGGTACATTAGATTATCCCCATGACTAGATGAAGCTGCATGGTGAAACCACCATGAAATTAGATTTCAGTGGGCCAGGTCCGGTGAAATTGACTGGCTTTTGACATCCAGGGTTCCAGTCAGTCAGAGTACCTCTCCTCCTTCTCATCTGGCTTTCAACGTGTGTCATATCTCGTCTCTTCTCTGGGGGTCTTTTTAAGCCTCTAAACAGCCTTCAAAGGCCAACAAAGACTTAACAAAGTCTACTTTGGATCGGTGCGCATCCATCACCTGAGGAAGACCTTTTCATTTCATTGTGTGAAGCAAGCAATTTTCCCTTTCTTTTTTGGTGGCCGGGACTTCAGTTCAGTGATTAACTGCAGTGACAGAACTGTGATGCTAGCACTTTTGTTGCCATGAGATATTCATAGTGCTACCCTTTGAAGAAACATAAAGAATGTCCCATACTGATCCTTTACATCCTATACAGTCCTTTACATGTCACATAAACAGCCATGGATCTACTAGTGATGGCTCGTTCGCGAACTAATCAGTTCGAACGAACGACTCTTTAACATGAACGAACCTGATTCCCCGTTTCAGTTCGTCTCGTTCGTATCGTTTGTTCGCCGAGACTCGACTCCCAGCTCCACCCACTAGTCGCTGAGTCATGCTGACTCGTGAGTCGCCGTTCGTTCACTGACTGTGTTTAGCAGTGAAGACTCGAGGACTGAGACGTCACGAGAGCCAACACCATCCCGATTCCGAACATGAAGAGCTCCTCAGCTAAAAGGAACTTAGTTAATGTTGTGTTGATTGATGACCATTTGCACCATTGCATGATCGTGATTCGTTTGAGAATGAGAACGAGGGAGGAGCTGAGTCTGACCGACTCGGCTGAGAACTGTGCATTCGCGATTCGTTTGAATGAGAACGAGGGAGTAGCCTAGTCTGACCGACTCAGTGACTGAGAATCATGATTCACCGCTACCGGAAATGCCAACGAACGAACGAACGACTCTTCTTGGCAAACTGACCGACGCGAACTGATTCATTCAAACGAATCATGAAATCCACCACTAGGATCTACACATAGGCGTCTAGGCACATGCCATGGGCCTCCTTACCACTAAGCGGCTCAGATAGATATGTTAAGGGTTCAACTGCCAACATTAAATTCTGCTTAAAATATATATTGAAAATATATAAATATAAAAATCTGATGTCAAACCTTATTTCAATTTATTTACTTTTTTATAAACAAACACGCTTTTAGATGCAGTGGAGCACCCAAAAAATAGCTAGCTGATATCTAGCTAAATTAACGAGCATAATAATTATGTGGCAGATTAAATACTTTTTGTTTATTTACCAAATATCAAAATGTCCCTGTGGGGTGGTCCCAAAAAATACACTCGGCATGGTGTAATCTATCCATTTAATATGGCTCTGTAAGATAATAAACAACTGTTAACTGTTGTGCTATTGAAACTTCATGGTCTGAGTCTAGCCAAAGAGAATTGATTATTTTTCCAGTAACACCGGTCCCCTGTTGAAGATTACTCCATTCAACTTTCATTACAATATGTGGACATGCTGTACTTACAGAATAGCTCAATAAGGCCTGTGACCTGCCAGTAGAGTCATATATATGGGCTATAGGAGAGCCAGGAGCCCTAAGCAGTAATGTTCCTACAGTAAACATGCTATAGATACCCACTGTGCAAAGCAACATACACCCAACAGAATATAAGAATTGATTGAGTCAATAGAAGGAGTCCATCCAATACAAGGATGACCATTTCAAGGTTAGGCCCGAGACATGACGTGGTCTAGCTAGCTAACAGTATTCTTGTGTGTTTACCAGCTGAGTTACTAACACCACAACCAAATCTGCTCTCTTGCAACCAGTGTTCGCCGTAATATTGTCATGGCCCAGCGATGCCCTGAACATTATGGGCTCTCTTCTTTGTTCCCTTGTCTGGCAGGTGTGCCTTAACCCGTAGGAATCCCCTTACAATAAGCAGACCCTTTCCGGGGGTAAACATGCCCTGCCTCAGCCACTGGTTCTGACCTTGGGTCCCGTATCGCTAACACCTGACAAATATTAAAGCCTTTCATCATACTAATAGTGTTCCTCTCACAAGGACATGTATCCAATTGATCAAATAATCAATAGAGTTTGAACATGGTAATACTAAAACAATAGGTCACTATATTATTACGATTAAAAGCAAAGCAATTTCTCTGTCTGTTTACGATGCGACTGGTTGGGGTATCGATAAGCAGAAATTACTCGCCAACCGCTACTAAACCGTATAAATGAAAATGTGTATGCTGCAGGCTTTGCCAAAAAAAGCAAATTAAAGTAATAGTATTGAGCCCTGTTTATTATGTCAGGAGTGATTCATTTACCAACTCCTTAATATCAGCCATGGTATCAGCAGCTTGGCACAAGGAAGGAGACAAAGGGAAAAGGGCGTGTCTAAAAGCAATGAGTAAACAAAATCAGCCAATTTCATGCGCTTTGGCAGGAGTCGAATCAGATTTCACACTGTCTGACTGGTAGCTTTTGGCTCTCATGAAGAACCTCAACAGAGAATATCAAGCAACTGAGGTGTGTGTGCCTTGCACCCCCTCCCCCTGCTAGACAGAACGTATAATTTTTTTGTGTAACTTCCATTAGTGCTCCACGATGCAGAAATGCAATCAACGTTGCATTATGCTTTGTTTTGACAACTGAGGCTCATTGTCAACCTGTAAATCGAACAGTGTTTACATGTTTCCTTTCTCTCGACTGTAAGTCTTTTCTCCTGCACTCCGCGCTGTGCTTTGCAGCCAATCCAATGGGAATACAGATTTAGTTTAACAAGTCGATTCTTAGCCAACCATTTAATGTGTAACATCCCAGGCAATGAGAAAGGAATGCCGGCACTAACGTTGTCCTGTCGGGCCCTTTTCTCACACCACTGCATTATTGAGAATTGCCCGTCTGATGGCGTGACTGAAAGTCAAGGTCTCTATCTCTCTCGTCTCAATTCAGCGAGACTCCCAAGGTCGCACGCTCAACTTTGAGAAGCAATACAATCAATTGCTGATTGGGAGTATTCTTCGAGGCGAGTGTCCATCAGTACATCCGTGAGACCGGGGAGGACTGTACGTCTATCCGCTGAGGTCGGACTGATTCAATCTCTGCCGACGCTTGAGAGGTATCAAACAGGATGGGCCCGTGGGAATTGAGGCGTCGATGAGCAAAGTAGCCTCGGAGAAGTGAACGTGCACTCAGAGGGTGAGAGGGAAAGGAAGGTGAAGTATCCAGGAGGATCTTATAATCGCCTCTATGGCAACCAGGAAGTGGGGAGCTTGAGGAATGACCATCCCTATTGTGTCCTGGAGTCATTCAGTTAGGAGGAGGTGGGGGCGGTGGCGGCGGTCGTGGCGGTGGTGGTGGTGGTGGTGGTGGTGGTGGTGGTGGCGGCGGTGGTGCTGGGTGGTAGGTGAGGGTCCAGATTGGACGAGCAGATCGATAAGAGCCCCCACGCACCAGCCAAGGCGAGAGCGAGGGAGGTTTTTCCCTGGGCTTTGTCCCACATGGGGACGCTGAGATCGATGCGGTAATGCAGGCCTGCCTGAGCCTGTGTGTTGTACTACATCATGCTCAGCACTGCAACCACACGCAATCTACTTGTGGGGGTTTGCATGCACACTGTGATTGATTTTTTTTCTCCAATGCATTTGAGATTTCTCTTTTTGCCACACCTGTTTTTTGGTTTTCATTACTAAGTGTTGTCCTATTGAAGCTGCAATGATATACTATTATGCAAACCTGTTTATATGTCTAAATAGTGTTCTTTCTTTTTGGGGGGGGGGTGAAATAAAGTACACATGAAATATATTGACTTTATTTTTGCAATCTTTTTTCAAACACATGCGAGTACGTGCATATGTTTTTTTGTGGATGATGATTATTAGCCTTCACCCGGCTGGAGTTTATCGCTGCGGTGACTTCCACTGGAGCGCTCACGGGAATATCTTAATCCTGTGTCAACCGACGTGTCGGGGGGCACTGCTGTCCTTTCGTTGCTTCCTGGGGCTAAAGCTCTGAAATTGCATTAATTAAACTTTGCTAACACACTATTATCATCCCGGTGCCTCACCCCCTCTCCCTCTCTCGATGTGATACTGAGGGTGGTCTATTGTTATCACTGTTGTGTGCTGCACGCGAGTGGACACACAGTGTTTAAAAAGTGCTGCTGTCTTGCTAACAAACTCTGCATGACTATTGTACCGCCTAGCTCAGTGATGGAAACAGTTGATTGGATTCCATATTGTATTTGAAATATACACCCATCACAAATGTTTTTGAAATTTGCTCAATGAGAGATATTAATTATGTTTATGATGTAAAGTGGGAACAATATTATGAAGGATAGTTTCATGCAATGTAATAAAAGATGCCCCATAAATATTTTGCTGGAATAGGCAACTCTAATTAACACAAACACAAATGTAACTACATATCTATCTTGTAATACTAGTAATGATGAAAAAGGATGATAACCTACAATTATTCAATTATTTATTATATTTATCCTTGCAGAAGCATTTTCTCCAAAGAAATAAGTATTAAAGGATCATAGCATGCTGGCCTGCTTAGCTACCTACCTCATATCCTTCCTTACCACTTCCTCCTTTAGCCAGGTTTCTCCCCACTCCATGGGTCTATTGAAACGTCTGATTTGGATAAGACCAAAGGATTGATTAATCCATTCAACCATTTAGATGAAATCACCTCTTTGATGTAGGGCTTTCCGCCTCAAGTACGCAATTGGAGGCTACTCTAATTCTGTTTATTCAAAGATCCAATCCCGGGACTTGGCAGCGACGGGAATTAAGAATTGACTCTTGTGGAATCGACCACTCCATCCCTCATTTCCTAACTCTCCAGCTCTTATCCCGTTCCTCTGCATCTTTCTCTCCCATCGTTAGCTCACGGATTAGTGAGGCCGCTGGCGCCTGAACTTAACACTAGGCCGGTGGATTTTCTCCTTCCCACCAACAGTTATGGAAACGGCCCAGTTCTTTCGGGTCGGCCACCCCACACTGACACACGCACGGAGCGCCGTTCCAGTGATTAGTACAGTGTTTTTTCTCTCACCCGATGGACTCGCAGAGGGTGATTCCGCAAGGTCAAAGTCACGCAGCTCAAAGCATGCTGGGAAGAGCAAACACATGGGGTAATTGATTTAAACGCGCCGGCAGCAGCGCAGTGGCGAAGGCTCAGACATGGCTTACTGAGCGGCAGATTTATGACCTTATCGTCGCATTTTTTAGCCTCTCCCTCTGCTGATTAAAGCCAGAGGTGGAATATCAGCTGTAATGGTGGTCCGCTTTTAAATGGTGTGCGAAAAGAACGGGCCCGTATCCAGCCTTTGGGTGTGGACATAAACACAGACACAGACACACACACACACACACACACACACACACACACACACGTGCACCACACACATATACAGTACATGTCAGATAGAAAAATAAATAATATAATAATAAAATAAAATAAAATAAAATATTTATACAAATTAGCTTAAGGGAAGGGAGGGATGGTTTGAACATATGCGGGTGCATAAACAAGCGTAGCACATGCAGCACACACACACACACACACACACACACACACACACACACACACACACACACACACACACACACAACCATACAAACAAAATGCAAATGTACAAGGTCGAACAAATCCAATATGACACACACACACACACACACACACACATTTCAATTCTTCATTTTATCATTAAAGGCCATTTCCATGTAGAGATCATACACACAGCCTATTTCAAGTAAGAACACTTCCCTTCTGTCTCTGTTTAAAAACACATCAATAGAGCTGTTTAACCACTCACGCATAATACGTGTTATACGTGTTGTAATGTTTGTACAGGATCACATTTTCTGGAAATACTTCCTTAACAGTGCTACCAATAAGGTTGACAAGGAATGACAGCATGTTGTTGTTTTGAATTTGACATCTAAAGACACCTAGTATGTACACACACACACACACACACACACACACACACACACACACACACACACACACACACACACATACATACACACACAAGCGGTGCACAGTTAACGTGTACTGCTGTTGCTAATGAGATGCATAAATACCATGCAATGGTTTTGACATGTTTGAGAGTAGTTAGTTATTGTAGAAATACTATGTTAGAAGTAAAAGCCCTGCATCCAAAATGTTACTTAAGAATAAGTTTTAAATTATTAGCATAAAAATATACTCATAATAGTAAAAGTCTAGGCTTCTCATTATGCAGAATGGCCCATTTCAGAATAAAAAATAACATTATTGGATTAAATTTGATGCATAAATGTGTCCATCGATGTTGCAGCTGGTAAATGTGGAGCTCTTTTAAATGTATTTATATATATTTGATATATTACTTTACATACTGCTGGGTAGCGTGTGAAATTTGTCCTGGGGACAGATTAAGACTTCATGATTTAATAATATAATATTAGCAGAAAAATTGAAAAATGTCATGCACCGGGACCGGCCGGAAACGACGTTGCGCGCATGCGCAGGCTGTGTACACAAACAAAACAAGATGAAGCGTGAAGATGTCTGTCAACGATAGCTGCAGGTTTTGTTCATCTAAGTTTAGAGTTCAAGGAACAATTACAAATTCTACATTAATATTCGATAGTAAGGACAGAGATAATGTTTGCAGTCAACTGTCGAGGCTGGGTCTTGTCATTGACAATACGTCGCTACTTCGACATCATCGTTCTCAGCCACTTCCTCTGTTCGCTGATTGGTCACACAGAAATTTGTTCGGGCAAAATCCCACTAACAAGCCCCAGCCCCAGACTGACTACTGAAGGGAAAATGAAATTTGGGCGGAAGTAGGTGGGCGGGCGGAGCCAGGCTAGTACAGGGGGGGTTAATGTATTAATTTACTTTGGACCACTGCAAATGACACTAAAAGATATAAACCTCAAACAAATGTGTGAAATACTTTTTCTTTCTTGTGTTCCCTTTGTAGCGCTCTCTCTTCGACTCTTCTCAACCTCTCTCTATCTCTTTCTATCTCTCGCTCTCCTTTCTGTGTTCTGCTTATTGACCCAAGAAAGTGTATTTGTATTCCATCCCCCAGGACTAGAACACATGTAAAATAACAGGCAGACATTGCCTTCCACCCACACAGTCACACACACAAACACACACACACACACACACACACACACACACACACACACACTCAGAAAGGCATGCATGCACACACAAAGACACACACTCAGCAACAAACACACATACACACAAACACTCACACACACACACACAGACACACACACACACACTCAGAAAGGCATGCATGCACACACAAAGACACACACACACACACACACACACACGTGTGCACACAACACTCAGACACACACCTGCACACAGAGACACAAGACAAACACACATAACATGCCAAGACTCATGTGCACACACAGAACAGACACAAAACCACACACAAACACAAACATGCCGGCGCCCAGGGAAAAAACAAATCTCTCTCTCTCACACACACACACACACACACACACACACACACACACACACACACACACACACACACACACACACACACACACACCAAGAGAAAAAGACACACAAACATCAGCTTACACACATGCGGACACACAAGGGCACATTTTCTAGCAGATTCCCTCACAGGAGGGTAGCAACCGGCTGGCACAAAGCCCTGTGGGAGACACTAGTGTTTGTCTTGCTGACCTTCTGCTGCAGCTGGCCATGCCACACACACACACACACACTTATGCTATACACACTATGCTCACACACTCACGCTATACACCCACACAACACGCACACACACACGTACACAGACACACAAACACTATACGGACACACGCACACGCGCTTTACAGACGGACACACACGTGTTATACACACACAACCTCACACTGTGAGCTATACACACACACATACACACACTTCAACTTACAATAAACTGTAAACTCACACACAATATGCACGGACACACTCACTCACACACACACACACACACAAGCACATTCACAGACAGCCACACACATACACATTCACACTCATTCTGTGATCTTTTCGTCGGGGGCTCTGTTCTCCTGCCACCAGGCCCTGTCTGAAGGGTGATGTGTAGTATCAGTATTTTGTGTCGCCGCGGCAACCTGCCACACCACCCACCACCCCCTCTCACCCTCCCTCCCTCCCCTCCTGCCTGAGCCAAACCAAGCGTCATGGATTTCCAGTCGTCTAGCATTAGCCCCCTGACTCCCCCCCACCTCCCTCCCCCCCCCCCTCCTGGCCCAGTACCTCGGCTTGCTGTTGTTCACACTTATCTGATTCCAGCTCAGTGTGAGGGCAAGAGAGGCAGAGAGATAAAGGGGGGGGAGTGAGAGCAAAGGGGAGGGGAGGAAGTGAGGGTGGGTGGGTATCGAGAGAAAGAGAGAGCAAGAGAGAGAGAGAGAGATAGATGGGTGAGAGATGGAGTGAGGGAAGGAGGGAAGGAGGAAGGGAGGGAATCAAGAGAAAAAAAGAAAGAGACAGACAGGGAGGTTGGCACAATAAACGATAGGGAGGGAGGGGAGGGTGAGCAGATGGGATACAAGAGAGCGTGTGTGTTGGTGGTTGACCGGGTGGGTGTAGCGGTGTGTGAGTCATAGACATTAGATTCAACATCCTCATCACCAATATGGATTTCCACCTGCAATCTCATAACACAGCCACGTTCACAAGTTTCTAGCCCGTTTCCATACTACAAATGATTACAGCCATGAAGTCCACAAACTGCGTCATTGACATACTACCAGCCAGACTTCTAAAGCAGTGTTTTGAGGCCGTTGGCCCTAATCTTCTCGCTATTTTAAACAGCTCCTTAACCCCTGGGACGGTCCCAGCATGCTTTAAGAATGCTACAGTTCAGCCGCTTATAAAAAAGCCTGAACTGGATCCCAATATACTCCTAAAAAATGTAAACCGATTTCCAAACTTTCTTTTTTTATCAAAGTTTTAGAGAAGGGATTTTTAATATCAGTTACTGTTGTTTTTTTTAATCAAAATTACACCCTGGAGAAATTTCTATTGGGTTTCCACGATTACCACCGCACCAAAACAGCCCCTTTTAAAGTAACCAAGGATCTACTCCAGATGGTGGAAATCGCCTCATTTTAATTCTGCTCGATTTACGTAAGTGTGGCTTTCCACACGGTTGATCACAACCTCTTGATTAGCCATCTGAGAGACTGGGCGGGCGTCTCTGGATCAGCACTGGATTGCACCCACACGTTGGAACAATCTGCCGGCTGATATCAAATCTGCTGAGTCAGACAGACACTCAAAACATATTTTTATTCACATGCCTTCTGCTATTGATGCAACGGTTTAAGTATTTGTGTATTCACTTTATTTATTACTTTACTAACTGTTTTATTGCTTTTAGCATTAATTTGTCTTTGCATTTTATTTTCTGTTTTGCTTTTTATTGCGTCCCTTATTTTGACCACATGTGTTTTGTCTGTGTGGGTACTGTAAAATAGTCTCTACAGCACAGCAGTTATAAATACACTTTAAGGAGGTAGGCGGAAGATGATGATTATGAAGAAAATAGAGCAACTAGTAAAAGAGATTTTATTATTATTAATAATAAACTTATTAATAAAAAAGTATGTAAATATATAAGTATGAGTATAAATAATATTCCTATTAATAGGAATGCCAAAAAGAACACAAGAAAAGAGAAAATAAGCAGTATATCGTCTGCCATGATAATATTGCCCACATTACCTGTTGAATACCCCCATTATGGATGATGTGGGACACATTGTGCATGCAATGATAACTTGAGTGTTGGTGCAAATTACAGCATATGCTGGATCCAACGAGCCAAGGAGGACGGGATCAAACAGCCACCATCCTCTTGTCTCTGGGGTTAGGTGATGTCTGGCTATAGTTAGGCTCCAGAGCTCCTCTTATTGGCACACTAAGGTACTACAAAATGAGCTCAGAATTAATTGTGCATGTGTGTGTTTGTGTACATTTTAAGTTGCTGTTACTGTGTGTTTCTGTGTGTGTGTGTGTGTGTGTGTGTGTGCATGTTTGTACACGTGTGTGTTTTTGTGTGTGTTCATGTGTACGTGTTTGTTTGTTTGTATGTGCGTGCGTGCGTGCGTGCGTGTGTGCATGCGTGCGTGTGTGTGTGTGTTGGTGTTGCATGTTGGCACTTATTTGTGTATTGTGTATTGGTGTACTACACACACTTACACACAAAGACACACCAACACACATACACACGAAGACATACAAACACCCACACACAAACACCCACACACAAACATGCATAGCTTTAATCATCTCTCCTCTTGTTTTCTTAAATTTGGTGTAAGCCTTCTTCCCTGTAGCAGGTAAGCACCAGGTTGTTCTTTAAATTGGTTCGTCAGCTGCTCTTGTTGTAAGCCTGGGTAACATCGCCGAAACAAAGAGAAACCACAAGGTAATGAGCAAGGTCTCTCTTTGTGTACCGTGCCCGCCTGTCTCACACACACACACAGGCACTGTGTGGTGACTGAGCGGTGAGTGGAAAGAGGGGGGCAGTGAGACACTGAGTTTATTGCTCTGCTGCCTTGCAGCTGATCTGGGCTGCATCGGAATCCAGGTTATGTTAAGTGAATGACTCTGCGAACACCTGGCGCTGAGCGGGGAAAATCCAAAAGGATTTGGTAGGACGGGGCGAGCCTGATGAGGTTTTAATAGGGAGAGCCCCACCGATTGAACCATGCGCTCTGTAACAGCAAGCCGCTGCAATGGGGCCACGGACAGTGACTGGTGCATTAGTAGATTGGAGCATATATCCAGGGAAAAAACCCACAGGCGGGCTACTTTCTGTGTCTTCTTAAAAAAAAAAAAAAAAGATAAGCTATTCGGGGGCGGTGGGCAGCCCCATCTGAGGGGGGAATCATTTGAGAAATTGCTACACACACTACAGCTGAAGCGAAGCAGAGCCAGGGCTGCTTCAGCCACCATCACCCCCCCACACACACCCCTCTGTCTGTTTCATTAAAATAAAAACTTTTAACAAACAGAGCCAATTTTTATATTTAAATACAGATGGGTCTGTGGGCTTTTTTCAGATTGCAGTCAGTGTCGTAGCAAATCCCGTCGTCGTAGCCCAGATTTCCGGCTGCGTCTGTCTGGCACCGGATGAGACGCGATCACTGGCAGGCCCTAAATGGCGCCCATCAGACCCCCCACTGTCTTTGTGGGTGTGTGTGTGTGTGTGTGTGTGTGTGTGTGTGTGTGTGTATGTGTACATACTAGGTGTCTTTAGATGTCCTCTCATGTGTGACAGCAAATTCAAAACAACAACACGCTGTCATTCCTTAGTCGCCCTCAAATCCCCCCGTCCCCCCCCGCGCCCTTCCCCCGTCCCCCCAGAGGAATCATTTGAAGCATCGAGGGGGGAGCTGTGATTGTGAACTGAAGTAATTGTTTGAGTCGCCACAGTCCCCGACTGTTCTTAGACGCTGCGTTATATGTAAATGGAACGTATATTAACACCAATTAGAGAGCTGTTGCCGTCTTCGTCATTTTGTGCTAATGGCTCAGTCAGTGTAATTAGCCTCAATCACATGAACCACTTAAAACACTAAACAAATGAAGGTTGTTGAGGGCCACTGTGTTGGTTCCTGCTGGGCTCAATCAGTCATAATTTCTTTTGTTATATTTAGCCATTGTACAGTATGGTTCAGACCTTGATAAAACTTAGTCCACAGTACTGCTACTACCAGCATGTTTCACATTGATTACTTTCAGAAGTAGCACATTAGTGGATTGTTTCTTATCTCTTGCAACTGATATTTCAAACTAACTCCCTGTTCTGGAAAATGTTCAAAACACAATTAGGATGATACAAAATGCAATAAGAGCAGATTAGCATAGACGATTATAGGGACTCCAATTATCTTATCGACCTAAATTACCAAATTACTCATTATGCCCAACATAAGAGTAACAAAGTTGTTGGTGCACTACTTAGAGAACAACAATAAAAACAATAAAAGTATGATTTGGATTCAACTACCTTCCACTTCCTCAGACCTACCGGGCCGGCTTCCAGAGGGAGCAGGTGAGTAAAAACCACTGTAAATAGGACTGGAGAACTGTCCCCTCCAGAGTCTGTCCCCCTACAGAGCCTGTTCCGTCTACCTGCTAATTAGCATGACACTTTTTAGAGTACATTTCAACTGACATTCTGACACTAGCATATGCCACACATGCTGACATACTTACAAACACTTAGTGAAATAGGATGCTTGAAGTAGGCCTGTTGTATGTTCAAATGTTTAATGATGCATATAGAATCTACATAGGCTACATGGAAGAAAATGATAAGCGGTGATGACTGATTGAAAGGCATGGTGCCGGTCTGTGTAGCCACATACATTGCAGATTGTTAGATTAAATTAATTATCTCTCACCAAGCTGTTGTTTCTCTTAATTAAACTCTCTTTGTGCGGTAGCGAGGGGGGGAGACAGTTTTAAATGCACATGATGCAAGAATATGCTTCTTTGTGACACAACATTGGCTTTTTTTACATTTTGATTTTGTTTTCCTTAGAACCGGTCACTGGTTCAGGCAAGGTTTACATTATTTTCACAATTATTAATTAATTAATTATTAAGTTTCTTGCTGAAGAATACATGGACAGTATATATGATGTGTGAGTATCATTAGTTGTTCCAGTTGGAATGGAAAATTAAATCACAAGAACCAGTTTTCTTTGGGGTTGTTTCTTCACTGATTTCTGCTTGTAACTTTTGTGTGGCATAGCAAATATCAGAATTTATATTTCGTTTTTCACATGTGGGCTGGACCACAGAAATGACACACAGAAAATAGCTCTCCCTTCAAAGTAATATTTTCTTTGCACTAGAAGCATATGCCGTCAAATAGGCTACTATGCTGTAAAACCATTACAGGCCTTTACGAGGGGACAGTTCTCCAGTCCTATTTACAGTGGTTTTTGCTCACCTGCTCCCTCTGGAAGCCGGCCTGGTAGGTCTGAGGAAGAGGAAGGTAGTTGAACTGAACTTTATCAAGACCTGGCCAAAACAGGCAGCACCATGAAATAAAAACACATAGTTGCAGAAGAAACATAATCTAAATAAAAAAGTAATACATACCTCTATACATAAAATCTCTAAATGTATATATAATATATACAGAATACATAGTGTATAAATGTTATGACCCCTTGTCAATTTTATGACATATGTTTGTATGTGCCTCCGGCTGTTCATGTTTTGTTGTGTGCTAGCCTGTTTTGTGTGTGTTTGAGTGATGATTGAATGGCTAGTTAATTGGATGTTTGTGTGATTGGCTGTATACGTGGCTGTTCGTCTCCACTGATTGGCTTGCTGGCAGGTGGCTCGTTATAAGGATCAGCATCTACCTACTCACAGTGGGGTATACTACGAACCTCGATTAGTGGGTTAGCAGGGTATGTTGCGCTCAAAGCCTGGGTTAGCTGGGACACGAAAGTCGCTCTCTTTTAGCGTCGCTGTATCACCATGGTGACTAATGCTGTCAACCAAACCTGGTCGGGCGCAGGTTTTCAGCTCAAGACTATCGGGTTAGATCCGCGTGCGCAGCTTCCTAGCCCCTTCTTTGACCATAGCGTCACCATTTGTGGGTGTTCCCGTGCCCGTATCGTGAGCCAGGGGTCTCTCTGGAGACAGAGGGTCTTTCGGGACAGATAATTATGATGGACCGGCTATTTTTTGCCAGCATGCCTCCCTAGCCTTATTATGTGCAACTCTGTTGCCCCTAGCTGTTATCTGATTTTTGAACTCCTCATAGGAGTTAATTATGACTATCTGTTCCTCTTGAGTGAAATAGACTCTTGGCTATCCAATTTGTAAAGGTGATTAAAATGACGCGATAAACGCCCCTTTCACGTGAATGCGCATTGAACATAAAGCAGAAAACCTGGCTTGACTAATCAAATCCTAAGTGAGAGTCGTAGTACCACATAACTCTGATTGTGAGTTGCGTCTCTGTCGATCTAGGTTTTCCTAAGAAAGCCTGGGTATGTTCAGCAAGGTTCGTCGTATACCCCACAGGATCAAGTTTTGTGTGTTTATATGAGTTTTGTCCTCCTAGTTGTAGTTTTTGGTTCAACGGATTTGAACACGGCTCTCTAGAGCTGATCACCAACAGCTCCTCCGAGGCACCATGTATGATCTAGTCTGAGGTTATGATTGACATGACTATTCAGGTGACATCGTTACAGTTTCAAAATGAGAACATCACATTTGAACATCCATGGGGCCGCCCTCACCTGGTTTGAACCTGGGCTTCCAGATTACATATAGAAAAACTTGCTTGACTTTGTAACAAGACACAGGCTAGGATATGGCTGGAGGTTATAATTGAGATAACTTTGCAAAGGTTACAGTTCTATGTATATAATTAGTATATAATTTTGTTTCCATGGAGATCGCCCCCTCGCACAACTAGAACCGAGGTCTCCAGAGTTTATAACCAACCGTTCTGTTCAGTGGTGTTGTCAATACTTCCTCCCTATGATTAATGAAACCTAAAAGGATTGATTTATGCATTTGGTCAATTGTGAATAAGAACATGAAAAGTAATTTTGTATATTGTTTGTTTGTTCTACATAAGAGCAATGTTTGCTTGCTCGCCTTTTTCTAGAATGTCAAAGGTTAACATGATATAATCAATATTATGGGTGTAGCAAAAATTCTGGGAATCATCAAACGTTTTATTTTACAATATAATATATATCATTGTATAATATAGGGCCAATCCCATTCATGAATCCTTACTAGTTATCATTAACTCATGGACTCATGCTGTAAAGTTGAATATTTTGGCCTCTGTTGACGTAGCAGTCCGTGAGCGTCAAGCGATGATGACGCAACGGTAATGGAGGGGTGTCTCATTTCTTAGGGAACGTTCTTACTGCCTCTGTATTGAGGCAGTTCTTACTGCCCCTTGTCTGACTCTTCAGACAAGGGGGAAGGGGGAGGGGGAAGGAATGGAAATGGGATTGGCCCATAAGGGGACCCTACCAACTCCTACCCCTCAAAATACATATTATGGTTGCTTATGATTTCCCATATTTATAGATGGGAAACAAGTTGTTATAGGTCAACCTAACATGAAACTACTCACCCAAGCCCAATTTCTGCTTCCACCAAAGTTCTACTTCTGTCCTTGCGTAATATTTTCAAGCAACCTTCTTAACAATTATCTAGCTGCCTCTTTTTGGAATTGTTCACATTTCCAGAAAACATTAGCATCTGCAATGATCTGCCGTGAATATGAAAATTATATATTTTTAGTCCATGCACTGCCTCTGCCTTTGCCTTCAACGCTAACTGTCTGCATTGTCAATGGATTAACCAGGCTCCGGGACAGCTTCTGTTTCTACTAATTATGCCAAACAGACGTCTCTCTAATAGCTGTTAGCACCCAGTTCAATGCCGCTCATAGCAAAGCACCAAGGTACCCGGTCTGCATTTAACACATCCAGTAAATTAACATTGAAAAGCTGATCATAGGCAACTTGAAGAGGAACCATGGCAGTACTGCACAAAAGACACAAAACGGCTGACCACATCTATTAGGACGGACAACATCTATTAGGACAGCATTGCGGCATTTTAAAGAGACAGCAGTGACGTACCGCTCCTTTTGCTGTGAGGCAAGCAACTGGTGTCTTTGAATATATTTAACGTGCAGTGCCTGAACGACAGCATCAATTTATGATGGTCTGTGATGTGACTAAACGATGGCGTAATGGGCTTTACGGCCGCGTGGAGTGTAAAAGCCCTTTCATCAACGAGGCTGGGGCAGCATTTCGGCTGAGACAATGCCTTTTCCCAGTAATTAATGTAATAGCATCAGTGACAGGGAAACATCTGGCAGCGGCAGCAGCAGCAGCAGCAGAAGCAGCAGCAGCAGTGGAAGGGGTTTGGAAACAGTTTGCCTGGCATCTGTACCCTCTGACAACCACCAGTCAGTCCCTCTGATGTTTGGATTTTTTGTTTGTTAAGGAACTGATGGCAATTAAAAAGTGATTGTGTTTGAGATAGCCGAGTTGTTTACAGACGGTGGATCAATGTGTCAGAACTCCCCTGCAGCTCCTTCCCATGGAGCGAGCCCCGAGCAGGCGGCTTTGATCATTGACTTTGAAGACTTTAATTCTGTTAAATGCAGAGGGGCGTAATGAAGGACTCGTGAACGACTATCGATTCTGCCCACATTGGTTACCGGCAAACATTTTACAAGCGACAAGAGACATTTATAATTCTTCTCCCTATCCCTCTTAAAGGTAGTCTGTGTAACAGTTAGAAATCCCTCCTCATGACTGACCTCTTTAGCCGGAGGTGAACTGCACCACCCACTCTTTGTAGTTGGACTGCACGATGGTGTTGGGATCGGAGCCGGTCGATTGCCTGTTCACAGGTCCATTCATTTTACACAATAAGACAAACTGGCTAAAGCTAGCTGTACTGTATATACTAGGGCACCTGGAAGCACGCTTAGACATCACTTACTTCCATTTTCCCTGCAACGCCCCAGTTCAAATATAATAGCAATCCTCCCACAGGCGGTTCAACGCAACGGAGAGATTGAGGCAAGGTTAAATTATAACCTCTTGTTATATTGGCCATTAGAAGCTATGTATGCATGTACAACCCTACACGTAGTCCGCTTTAATCAGTTATCATCAACAGATGGGTGATAGCATCTTGTTTTTGTCTGTTTTGTCGTCTATATGATATTGATGTTGGTTTTGTTATGGTATTTCTCCTTCTGTTAACATCCTCTAGTGTTATGCTCCTGCATCATGACTTGATGTGGCCTGCATGTCTTTCATGCTGAGAGATAGAAGGAACCCACTGACAAGCATTCCTGCCGGCGAGTTTGAATCATCGCTTACGGTAAAGGGAAGAGTGCACAATTCTTGTTTTGGTCACAATGCGTCTGTGTCAGGTTGAACCAAGACAAAGATCTGTGTCGCACATTACCAACGCTCCCAGCACTTACAACAAGGCAAACGGTTGAATGATGGTCTGAATGAACGGTCTCTCTCGCTCTCCATTTTTCTCTCCATCTGTTTAATTCTCTCTCTCTCTCTCTCTCCTTCATATTTCTCTCTCTCTCTCTCTCTCCTTCATATTACTCTCTCTATCCATCTCTCCCTCTGTTTTCTCTATCTCTCGCCCACTCTTTGCCCCTCTCATACTCACTCTCTTTCCCTTTCTCTCTCTCTCTCTGCTCCTCTCTCTCTGCAGGTTTTCGTATCACAACAAATAACCACTGAGACTACAAGCTGTGTATACTTTGTGTCAGACTTATCAAGGCTAACGTCTACCTCAAATGGACTCTAGAAAAAAAAAAGAGACTGCTTTTGTAAGAGAGAGAGCGAGAGAGAGAGCGAGAGAGCGAGCGAGAAAGACAAAGATGAGATTCACTGACTGGGAAATGCAGTTCATAGCTAATTTCCAACTGGCACCTGTTACATACGCCACTATCACCTATGGCACCTACCCAGGTTGCAAATATGTTGTTCTACAAAAGCAATTAGCAAAATCATGCTGACCCCCCCCACCCCCTCCAGGGGCACAAAAGGATAACGGAATGAAATGTGTGTGTGTTAGTGTGTGTGTGCTTGCGTGTGTGTGAGTGTGTGTGTGTGTGTGTGTGTGCTTGCGTGTGTGTGTGGGTGTGTGTGTGTGGGGGGGTGACATCTCCTCTTACTGACAACAATGGGAAAGTCTACTACGTAATGTCCATGACGTTCTCACAACATTCTCTCATTTATCTTTTAAGTCATGGCGCACCCACTCATGTGCGGCTGCCTTTCCCTCCTACTCTAACCTGGCTTTGAACTGGCATGCCAAAGATGTCTGAGAAAAAACGGATTGGGGGGCAGAGGAAACTGCTGCGGAAGTTCTAGTGGGATTACTGTATCAAATAGCCTCTCTGTGTGCGCAACTGCATGGGACTTCATGTACCCATCCATCGGGCCCTTTGAGACCCTCTTCTGTGAGGGTCACCACATGGGTCTAGGGCAGTGGTTCCCATCCGGGGGTACGCACCCCTAGGGGTAGGCGAGCACATTGCAGGGGGTACGTGGAAATTCCTAGCCTGGCAAAAAAATCCAGCTTAGTGATTGGCTCCCGCAAAAATATATCAGAAAACGGAAAGAAATGTATTGCTCCTCTCCAGCCCCTGCTGCAGAGCGAATTCAAATCGCCGGCAGAACGGGCTGGGGGTACCCAGTCTGGGAAATTCCAAGATGATAAGTAAATATTCCTCAGTCATTTCATAAGCCCGTCAATAAAATGATAGTGCGCTATAACTAGTTTCCCCGGGGAGACAATAACCTGTGGCACAGCCGCACCCAAATCACGCAATCAAAACAGCTGCTTACCTGCAGCCAGTGGCGGTCTTACCATAGAGGCATAGGTAGGCGGTTGCTTGGGGCCCCCATAGTAGGGGGGCCCAACCAACCTAAAAAAACAACAACTTTTTTTTAATTCTTTTTTTTTTAAGTACACAAACAGAGACAAAGCAAGACGAGTCTAAATGCAAAAAAATAAAATAAAGGGTTTGGAAAAGGGTTAGGAAATAAAGTTACCCAAGCAGCTCAAATAAAAGAAAAAAGCGAAAAGACGCCGATAAGTATTTGACAACACTGCCAAAGATGATACACTTTTTTATGGCTATTGTTGGGGATACAAACAGGAACAACAACGTCCAAAGCATTGAACATGCCGCTACAGCAGCAGCAGCTAGCTGTGAAGTGGCACTAGGTGAAGACCTGTGAGAAGACGTCAATAAGTAGGACTCTGTGTCAGAAGCGTGTGATGTGGAGAACAATCTATCCTTTCTCTCTCTCTCCATCTCTCTCTCTCTCTCGTTCTCTCTTTTCTCTTTTTCTTTTTTCATATATATATATATATATATATATATATATATATACTGTATATATATATATAGGTATGTTTGAAATGTTTAAGCTCAAGTGCAATGCCAATTGCAACCTCACACATACAAAGTCAATTATTCCTCTTGGCAATATTTGCTAAGTATATGGCTGTTTGTGATGAGGCCTATATGACTGTTTACCCTAACTACTTGTCTTGCTGTTATACTGATATTGATCTTAAAAAAAAAAAAGAATAAACAGTGCTGGCATTTTGGCAAAGACTATTAGTTTGTGTAGTGCTACACTTTGTGTGTTCTCTGCTTTCCATCTTCATTTTGGAGTAAAGAAGTGTATGCAGGTTTTAAAGGGGAAGATTTTTTTCTCATCTCAAACCTTTACTTACGCATGGATTAGCTTTACCTGCCTATCCACCATTCAGTCGGTACATTTTTTTTCTCTGTTCTCTTTTAAAGATCGGATGAGGTGGGCCCCATACATATCTTCGCCTTGGGCCCCCAATTTGCTAAATCCGCCACTGCGTGCAGCCAGACAAATATGGATAAATGGCTGAAACGTCCACTTGCTCTGGATTCAGGTGAGGCTTCAGAGGAGCCCGCCGAGAAACGCAAGAAAGAGGCCAAACTTAAATCAAGGCAGTACAGTGAAAACTATGTTTTGGATATGGATTCTCTTCTACTTCTGCGGACCCACCACAGCCTCAGTGCTTCTGGTTTAGAGTTTAAATGCCTGTTTAAAGGGGACTTATCCAAAGGAGCTCCAGTTTTTTGTGGTAAATGTTACAAGAGTTATAACAAAGGCAGGTTGATTAATTTGATTTCATATTTATTTATTTGTTTAAATTAATTATTAGGTGCCAAGCACAAAGTGCGAGGCAACCTATTGAAATTGTTAGTGTTATTATTTATATTCCGCCGCGTTTGCATTGCTCAGCCTAAACCGCTCGCACGCTTTTTATGAAACTTACTAGACCTGTAGAGGTTGACCCAAGATTAACAGACAACAAATATTACACTGATTGGCCCAAAGGTGGCGCTATACCAACTGCCCAAAAATGCAAACTTTGCACAAGCATATCTTGTAAGCAGTTTGACCTACACTCATGAAACTTTGCTCACACGTGCATATCCACATGCTGAACAAATATGCCTCAAGAACCTATGACTTCCGGTTCCCAGATTTTCCGCAATTTTTAATTTAGTTAAAAACAGTAAATTGCCTAAGGATCCCAGGTTTTTTGACTTTGACAAAAATCCTATAGACCAGATCATCTATGGACCATTATCTTCAATGTGACATAAAGATTAGTCTGTACAATCAATTTTAAAGCACCCAGGAGCCATTGATTTCTAAAAGGGGCATGGTTTAAAACGCAAAAATAGTTAATTGTTCATATAAACGTCAAGTTGGACTCCTACGATGTTGACTCCAACACAAAAGTTGTTCAGAATCAAATTCTGAACAAGGTAAAGTCAACATCTTTTCAAATAAGGTGTGGCATCGAAATGGGCGTGGCCTGTCACTAAAATCGCCACAGTTCATAGACGCAATGTTTGATTTAAGTGGGACTGACATAGTGGCTGTTGAGGACCAAAGTTCCAACTGCTCAAGTAAAATGAAGTCGATTGGCAAAACAACATGGCCGCCAAACCGCGAAAAGAGTTAATTGCTAATATCAAGTTGGACTCCTATGATGTTGACTCCAATACAAAAGAATCAAATTCTGAACAAGTTACACCCAACATCGTGTTTGTCATGTTTGTAGCGCCCCCTACAGGAACTTTAAAAAGCAGCCCCTGTGCTACATTTCACCAATATGTATGAAACTCAATAGGCACGTACAGAAAAGCCTCTTGGACTCATGCCCCAAAACCCACAGGAAGTCGGATATTTTCATTTCCACTCTTGGCGGCCATTTTCACTTTTTCGCCTTGTATTTGAATGAACTCCTCCTAGGGAATTTATCAGATCTGCTTCAAAATTGGACAGTACACTTGAATAATGTTGCTAAATGAACGCCGTGCTATGTGTGACTGTACGTTGAAGGGCGTGTCCGTGCCGTCAAAGTTGGCCACTTTGGTATTTCATGGAGTGGCCTGTCACTAAAATCGCCACAGTTCATAGACGCAATGTTTGATTTGAGCAGGACCGACACAGTGGCTGTTGGGGCCCAAAGTTTCAACTACTCAGTTAATATGAAGTTGATTGCCAAAACAACATGGCCGCCAGAGGCTAAAAATCATCGAAAATCTTCAAAAATTAACTTAACGCCAAAAGGCAGGGTTAACTTAACCCAATTGTCATCAAACTTGGCATAGTCCAAGACACATGGGTCAAGATGAAACTCTCCAAATTGTATCTAAATCTGCCTAAAGGTGGCGCTATAGCAACAGTCCAAAAATGCAAAAATCGTTGAAAATTGTCAAAATTTTACTTAATGCCAAAAGGCTGGGTTAACTTAATCCACTCATCATCAAACGTTAGGTTAGGGTTATTTATATATATTTCATCTTTATAACATCACAATAGAAGAATGATTCTTTCAGTGTACTTTTTGTTTTCTTTCCTTGACTGTTTCTTTTCATTTTCTCCTTCACTGTTTGACTCGCGGCCCTCCTTAGACATACGTTTTCCAGCCTAATGAGCATTCCAGAGTAATATTCAAATGGGAAGGAAAAGTTGTTGATGGTTCTGCTACGCAATCTATTAATACACAACCGAATACCGTTTGTAATTGCTGTGGTGACTCGCCTGCATTTCCTGGCATCTCCCATGATGTTGCGTACTGTTGTGCAGCTGTTCGTTTTTTTCCCCCATATGTCTCTCTCTCTCTCTCTCTCTCTCTCTCTCTCTCGCTCTCTCTCTCTCTCTCTCTCTCGTGACAGGGGACAGTGTGATGCACAGAAGGTGACTTTTTTTGTCTGGCCCACTCCACAATTACAAAGCTTACAATGAATACACTTATCTGATGACTTCTTACAGAGATGTGATTTGGCTCACACCAAATGTGCAAACAGAGATATGTTAATAAATATTAGAAGGTGTATGAAATAATGTGTGTGTGTCCATGCAAACACAGATACTATTTGAAAATACACTCGCACCTCCTTGTCTCCTTCCTCTCCTTGCTATGGAGTGGAATGCAGCCAACTCAACAGCTGTGAGTATATTTGCAGGCTGCAGGGAGGGGTCTGCCAGGTCGTTTCTCGAAGGGAGCGAGACTAAGCGAAGAAATACGTTTTGGGGAGTGAATTAACGAGTTTTATTATTAGTCATTAGTTCATAATGCGCATGGAAAAGAGGGTTTAAAGCTACTGTTGATCATTGATCAAACTCCAGCCTAGTCAGCCGTACAGAGCTGTCCCAGGTAGAGAGCCTTAGAGCAAGGAGGGAGGGGGTTGCCAGACTTCGGTGAGGGGGAAGGGGGTTGGGTGGGAGGCGGGGGGTGGGGGTGGGGTGGGGGGGACAGTTTGCGACTCTGACTGAAAGCTGTGGTTGCTGTGCAACCCTGGAACCCTTGGAAGTCGTAGCGGTGAGTGCTTTGCTGTCATGGGTGACGACGCGCTGTCAGGCTGTGTGTTGTGGTTTACACTGACAACAGCGGTTTGTACTTCCACTACTGAAGTATAATACTGCATTCTGTCGTATAGATCTTATAGATCTGCCATAGCCTTCAGCTGTCAGCAGCCTCCTTATACACACATGTATTATCTTATTGAACGGCCACCAAAGAGATTCTCATTCTCCCAACATCTATTTGCCTTTTTTTCTCTCTCAGAAAAAAATCAGACTAGAGAACTAGAGAACAAACAACTCAGCAATTGTAACTCAGGAGGATATGATAGCCTACTTAATAAACTGTGCATAACACTGCTGTTACAGTTTTCCTGCACAGTACAGATTCTCTCTTTTAATCACCATGTCCACGGGTGGAACCACAGGATTGACTAAACAAGGCATTCATCTCCTCCCACAGTGAACTGTGCACGCCCTGAATCACACCCGCATGATGACTGAGCATGTCAAGGCTCAGTGTGTGTCTGTCTGTGTGGAGGAACATAGTTCAGCCCGCTATGCTGTGTGTACTATGCACATTTCTTTGATTGTGCTGCCGGCGTTTGCGTCGCAGCTTCCATCCGGGGGCAGGGTCAAACACAAACTCCAAAGCAACCACGAGCTGTCCATCCACGGGCCTGTTTCCAAAAGCATACTCACTCCAAGTTGGACGCAATCGCAAATCATGTCACAGTCGTTACGTGTCATCCATCCCGACGTGAGTTCCTCAGTATTATATCAACACAGCGGAAGACTAGGTGCTTCGAAACGACAACAATACGCATGCATCATCCGCACAACATGCAGGACGATATTTTGGGCATTTTTGGTTTATCAGAGGAAATCACCCGTTTTCCTTGAACCGAGGTCAGCCTATCAGGAACTATCCGCCCGTACTTCAAGCCAATCAGGAGCTTCGGAGCTGTCAAAAGGCCGCCGTCGTGCAGAGCGCGTCCTCCCATGAGTCCCCGGTTCGCTGGAACTGCTGGGCCCTGATAAGAGACAGCGGCTGCACTTCCTCTTCAAAGCCTGCACTTCCCCGGCTTATTGGGAAAGTTTGTCTGGGGTCATGCAGGCCAACGAGTGCACTGAGAGTACAGTGTGTGTGTGTGTGTGTGTGTGTGTGTGTGTGTGTGTTTATGTGTATGACTGCATGTGTGTGTGTGTGTGTGTGTGTGTGTGTGTGTGTGTGTTTATGTGTGTGAGTGCATGTGTGTGTGTGTGTGCCTGTTTGTGAGTGCTGTGCATGTGTGCTGTGCATGTGTGTGTGTGTGTGTGTGTGGGAGAGATTACCTCCACCAGGATGTCTGATTCACATTCCGCTAGGATCAAACCCTCCCCAAGTTTATATTTTGATGAATATAATATAATCATAGGAGGTTGATAATGAGAGAGATCTGTATAAAGTCACGAATCAAACTCAAGATTAGTCATTCAAAGTCTGATAATGGACAAGCTCAAATCTGGCTGAAGAAATATAATGTCAAAGTAAATTAAACTTGAACTTTCTTTGACTTCCTATTTGTTTTTTAATGGAAAGTATTATTTCCTTCTGGGTCTGGGATTGGTCCTCGATTGTTTCCCTCAGACCATCCGTCCGAGAGACTGAAAATACCTTGCAAAACAGGCAGGTAGAACCAGGCTAATGTCAATTGGCCACTGTAGAAATACACTTTTTTTTTTAAATCCCCTTGTGAAGACATTATCCACTCCATGATGAAACAGGCATAACCCCGCCCCTTTCTGTTTCTGGTTTCCTGTCCAAGCTCTGTCCATTCCCCATGCAAATTCTGCTGTAACATAGCAGGACTGCTGGATCCGAGATGATCAATATTGTTTCTGGTCATTTGGGTCATATGGATTGCTAGGTGTGACATATGCACATATCACAATCAATTGAGAGAGAGTGGAGAAAGGGTTTGCAATAGTAACGTATAGTCCGCCAAATTTATTTCATTGATGTTCATTAGCATCTTATAATTATTGAGCATGTGTAACAGCCTCATTTGTGTTTAATTTTAGAATGTGTCAAAGTCATGTGTTAACACTAGCCTGGCTATTGCCAGACCAAGTCCAATCGTAGATTGCACGTTGGTCTGGTAAGGGTGCCGTCATTTTCTCCTGCACAAGAGGCGGGCGTAGTTCAGATGGATGCAAGCAATTGGCCACCAGCGAGGCTAGCTGGTAGATTAAACTTTTACCAAAACCAGTCGGCAGTAAAGCAAATACATCCTTTCTTTGGAGGAATTGCTCCAGGGCGAGTTTCTGCTCAGCTTTCAAAGAAAACTTGCCCCTGAAATCATTTAAAACAGCAGAGATAGCTGCATCGACGGGTAGCGGTTGCTCCGCTTCGGTGGCTTCTGCTTCGGTGGCTTTGGCTGCTTGCGACGCTTCTCTGTCGTCACCGTGTTTAACCAGCCAATAGCGCGCCAGGTGAAAAAAGCCAGCTTGGTGATTGGTGCCAAATGGATTGGGATAGGAAACAGGAAGATTAAACATGTTCCTTGCCATCCCCATGTGCAGGGTGAATTCCAATCGCCGGCAGATGGGGGTGGGGATACCCAGTCTATGTTAACACCGCATCAAATACAACATTCCCTTTCAAACAGGAAATTATTATCTCTAACAGTATGCAGGTGTGTTTACCAAGCTTACTTTAACATCATCCAACAAAGTTAAAGGTGACAGAAAGTAGGGCAAAACACACTCGTATGTATAAGAGTTATGCTGCATAATGCAAACATATACTCACAGTGCCCAACAAGACCTGAATGTTTGCAATTAAGTCACTAGCAAAGGCAATTATTTTTCTGTCTTTTGTAATTGCATTTAAAAAGTGCAGGGACCTTGTGTTGCGCACAGAGCTAGGGTCTGACTGTGGTGTGTTTAGTGAGGGAGATGAGCCATATGTGCAGATGAAGTACATTAAGTGGTGTCACAATGATTAACACAGACACATTCTTGTTTGCTTCTCCATAGAAACAGAGTCTATAGAAAAGGTAGAGATAAACAACACAGCTGAAGATCCTTCAGGGTATCCACACTCATCATCCTCGCTCTTTATCTTTCTCTCTCTCTCTCTCTCTGTTCCTCTCTCTTCCTCACTTTCTCCCAATGTCGGCATAGTTAACATCGCTTCATCGTCACCATTTGCACTCTTCTCCTTCTCTCTCTCTCTCTCTCTCTCTCTCTCTCTCTCTTTCTCTCTCTCCTTCTCTCTACTTTACTTTGCAGCTCTGCCCTGCTGTCAGCTGTCGTCCCCAATCCTCCTCCCTGGGCATTCCAGGCAGTGAGTTGGCATGGAGAACTCTTTAGCTCCAGCTCACACCCCAATGCCTGGGCCAGGCGGCCACAGAGGCTGCTTCCTGGCCTATGATTACCGCCAGTGAGTATAACCCATGCGCGACAACTGGTGAAACACTGCACATGTATGTATATATATACAGGCTAGCTCAAATCTCTGTGAATTTGGAGTTTAACTTTCTTTTGCGTCATATTGGTTTCGACTGATCATGTTGCCGGGGGTGGAGATCTATAAGCGTGTAATTGTCTAACAGCAAGCTCAAAACAGGCCAGCAATGGAAAGTTAAACAGCCTGTGGGATGACAAACCGACACCTCCTGTCAGGACACCAATTTGAAGTGTCTGTTATTAGACACAGCATCTGTAAATGAAATCAACACCATGTAGCTGCTACTGTAAGAAATATACTTATACGTGAATATAATTCACGAGTGCCTTGCGTGCTTGTATGTGCCAGATAGCAGATCTGCCAGATTGGCTATCATCACTAGTGTTTAACACTATTTTCAGAACCAAGCCTAGACCTGACAGAGAGCAAGGTGTTGGCAGAGGGAGGGTTAGAGTCGGTGGGATGGAGCGTCCCACCCCACCCACATTTTACACCAATGTCCACTGTCCACCAATGCATCCCTTTGGTTCTTGCATGATTTGACTTTGCAAAGTCCCCACCATTCAAAATGGTAATGAAGGAATCGCAGAGAGAAATTATGCGTCCTCTGTTCTCTGGGTGAACGACTGTCCGCTGCGCAGAATAACCAAGTGGTTTCTTTTCAGGGTTAATTCTGGGTACTTAAGGCTCTCCACCCCAGCCACAAATGTCTGCTTTCGGGTGAGGTTAATGTACACTTGGCTACAGTCAATGTAACCTAGATATCTGACCTCCCTCGCTGAGTACCATTCACTGCCATTCATGAGGAAAAAAATACATGGAACTTGAAAATTGCTTGCGATACGTAATTCCGTAATAACCGTACAAACTGTGCCCTATTTTTTTAAATTACTAAAATGTCTGTGTTACTCAAAATGCCCTGTGAAGGCTCTGCAGGTGGTTATCTGACCTTTACCACTATCAAAGCCCTTCCTGTTCCTGATTTGGTAATATAAATGAGCGACAAATTTGTGTCAAATTAGAGCTTAGTCAGCCGTCCTGAGTGGTCATTGGGATGCAGCCACTACACTTGCTCTAGCAATACAGAGGAAAGGGTTTTTTCCGAAAGATAAAGTTGTTCAAGCTAGGGGGAAACTCTAATCTGAAGTCCAGGTTTGCCTTGAGATGTACGGGCTGTAGTGTGAACTGGCATCAAGATTTAAACAAATGTTAATAGCTTGGAGAAAACTAACAAACCCCCATGCGTGTGAAGCTATTTCATATTTTACGACTATGTACTATTACTTACTGCGTTGATGACACTATTGAAAATCAAGAGGTAGCCATGACTGCCTGTTTGTGAATCCATGCCTTAGCGACTAACGTGTAGTTCATCTAACAACCGATGCTGGTTTCAAAATATCTCAAGCAATGGCACTGCCCATAACATGAAATGGAATGCTTCACAACGGTTGCGTATAAACCAACAGTGTTGTTACAGATGTTTCGTCCATATTCTCTAAAATCTATGAACCAGATCAACGCATTACTGGGATCTGATTGGATAAAGTTGCTGCTAAGGTTTGCCCTCCCCCCCATGCCCCCCACACACCGTGACTACGGTCTTCTCCAGACCTTAAATGAGCAAACTAAACGTGGGCCTGGCTGTACGAGGGGGACATCACTGGTAATGGCCAGAAGTCCAAATAATACCTGTGATGCCCTTCACCTTGGACAAGGTGTAGCACCTCCCTGTGTAAAGCCATCCCCGTGCGTAGAGCCCAGTTTGGCTGTCAGACTCTGTTTTCCGCTAGCGTGTATGAGCATGAACCTGCTTGGCCGGGGACATTAGCTCGGACGAGATGTCAACGCGATGGGAGGTGCTGTCTACTACGGCAACAGCATGAGCAGAGCATTATTGCTCAAATTAATGTCAGTTCGACTTCCCTGTGCTGTTGACAGTTTATTTTCCACCCGATATTGTTTTCTTCCCCGACGGCGCTGTGTTGGTGGTGATAGCACGAGGGTGGCCACAGTCCTTCAGCTACACACATTCTTCCCCAGAAAGTAGCCTAACCGCCTGCATAATGCTAGCGCACACACACAGACAGATGCACAGACACACAGACACATACACACTACATACACATTTAGACAGACGCGCAACATACACAGACACACACAGACACACACAGACCCAACATACACAAACACACACAGACCCAACATACACAGAAACAGACAAACATTACAGTTGTAGACAAACACATTACACACAGACGGCACACTACACACTTAGGCACACACAATACATACACACACACACACACAACACGCAAAAATATTCTACACTCAGACATACACACACTCACACACACACATCACACTTGACTCACACACGCTGATTTAATTTTAAATCCAATATTGCAGAGACGAACAAAAAGAAGAATTACAATTCTCAAATTCTAATTTTGTTGTCAATGCATTGTTGTCAATGCAGCTGGGTCAGTGTAAAGCACATGAGCTTGCGAGGGATTAGTAGGGCATATGCACTTGACGGCCACAAGTTCTTACTCCAGCCTGTTATATGTTAAACACCCATTCTGTGTTTTTATGTAAAATGTTTTGTTACACAG